>NC_133201.1:4445200-4602700 GCF_958299795.1 Porites lutea
ATGAGAACCGCTAAAATTGGGCCTGATCTCAGGTTATCTCATACAAAACTGTGTAACTTTCAAAACAACCGAAAGACACTTAATTTTGTTTAGGTACCAAAGAGTGCTATTACACACAGTTCATCCAACCCCGATTCGGGGTTTGAGCTAAATCGAGGGGTCAACAAATTTTCACGGTATATGGGATCAAGATTTGTTAAGTTTTTGGAATTACCAGGGATCAAATTTCAAGGCCAAAACAGTGGTATCAGTCGGGAAATGAAGAAATATACCTCGTTACGACCCTGCATTATCATTCTCGATATTCTGATAAATCCAACAAAAAGCAATATATTTGAAAATTCAAGGAAGAGGCTGGCGGTATATACACCTTGCGCGGAATGTGTTTTAGTTGAGATTAAATGAAGTATCAATATCCTTGAAGGATAGATAATACCAGTCCAGGTAAAAGTAGACTGTTCACAGTCCCCTATTTTTCCGTGTGATCGTCGAGATCGAGCGCGTCTTGCTGTTAATGGCGGCCATCTTGGGTTTTAGATGTACCGAGGGGGCGGGCGTCGGGGATTATAGCTCTAGGGGGTGGGGGGCGAGAAAAATATATTTCTCGCCTCCTCCCAAACCGTCCCCCGCCCCCTAAGTAGATTTGATACTCTTCCCCAGGTTAGACTCGGTACGACTGAAAATCAAGATGGCCGCCATTAATAGTAAGACGCGCTCGATCTCGACGATCTCACAGAAAAATAGGGGACTGTGAACAGTCTAAGGTAAAAGAATCAAACATGAACCTTACAAAGGCGTATTATTTAGCGACAAATTAAACAAATATATCATTATATATGTAAAACCATTCGAAGTCAAAACCATCAATTAAAACGTTTAATTATTTTAATAATTTAAATAATTTAATAATTTAAAAATAAACAACATTTACTAAGCTGTTTTGATAATAAGAGATGTATATTGTACAATTGTATCAAAAGTCACGCATAAAATTCTGTACGTGCATATGGCTTCGCTTCATAGCTGTGGACAAACTGATACGGATCAGCATATTTGTCTTCAGTACAGGGGCACTTAATGGCAACGACTATTTTATGTAAAATATCTATTCGGAGAATCAAAAATTGCCTAGAAGTTTCTATAGCTTGAGGAAGGCTAAAAATTACTAGATGACCGTTCCATTCATGTACAATGTTTGAAAGTTCCTGAAGCTTAATTTTTCGCAAACGCTCAGCGAGGTCGCTAATTTGAAAAGCAATTTTGCATATTGAAATTACTTCCGTGTATAAAGAAAGTTAATTCATTCATTCATGTATGCTTTCCCAGTTCTTTGCACTCATAGTCTGATCGCTTTTCCCTGACACAAAATGGACCGTGATCAACTTTAGTAGGACCGCTAACAACTTCATGAAATTTATCAGAGATTGCATTTAAGAATCTTGCTGGCACAAATATGGATACCTTTACATATGCTCCTTCGTTTATTTTGTTAACAGCTTCATCGGTTGGTTTATTCAATCCATTCCAGTTGCACCCATCATCATCTGCGGCGTAGAGAATCACATTGACCTCGTACTTGTACGAGACAACCTCGCCTTGATGTAGCCCTTCAACACCTAGCTTTGAAAGCGTCGTTTCGAAGCTGTTGTTACCATAGACGCTGCTCCAATCTGTCGGATCGTCAAGTCCAAACCAAATTCCTTTGATAATGTTCTTGTTATCACTCGGTTGAAACTTACCCTCACTAGCTATCCTTTCGGCTTCCTCCTGGTGAGTAACGTGAAATATCGGTGTGTCTCCATCAATTCTGACGTCCATTTTCTCTTCAGGTTTAAAACTGCTCAATAGTTCCTTATTCCCGTAATTATCGATGAATAGGGGAACTTGAAGGGTTTTAAAGATTGTGAGACCTTTGAGAAACTTAGGCGCCCTATCTGTCTCATATCCCCAACTTAGTGGCGACTCGCAGCGCCATTTTCGCAAAATGTTTTTGACTTGAGATTCTGGAACCCCAGGGAACTGCTTTGAGTTTACCTTTTCTTCAATGCAGAAGAGACCTTCAAGCGCAAGAACAGCGATCGCTGGATCTGCGTCTTTTAAAGCTTCTATGACCTTTTCAAAGACTTCTGTGCAACTGCGGAACGTCAAGAAGGTAGATAGTAGGTCTATGTTACTCATCTTTATCCATCCTTTGGTTGTACTTTGTAGCAACTACTATTCGGCTTTCATAATTAGAATAGGGAGTTTAAGATACGGCGACTACGGACTATGACTACGGTTAAACATGCTACTGCGCATGATCAAAACCACGTGACTGTTCATTTTTCCCACGTAGTTGCTAGTATTTTTGCCGTCTCGGTAATTCAATAATCTCGTCTTTTCGTAAAAACAGGGACCGCGCAGAGGGAGGGGCTGGGGGGGCTTTAGCCCCCCGACTTTTTTGCAAGAATAAAAATAAATTGAACAGAAAATAATTTAACAACAGTAACGGGGTGAAAAATAGCAAAAAATCGTTAATTCGAAAGTGACCAGAGTTACTGGCAAAGACAAACGCTCAGATAAACAGACAGAATGAAGCAATAGTCGTTACAATTGTAAAATATTTTTTCGCTTCTAACCTAGCAGAAGTAAACGTCTTTTAAATGGCTTCTTTTTCCTGCGGACCTCTCAGGAAAACGCGTTGTTCCGTAATTGGTCAATTTCGATCCAAAGTAATAACTGGGTTTAGTTTATAAGGCGATTCTCAAACAAATTGTTTATTAGTTTCAACCTTGATTTTTGGAAGATCATGAAGTTATTGTTTCTCTTGCTATTGTGCGTCCTGATTTTAGCTCGATCAGCGCGAAGTCCGTCTTTTGATGGCAGGTTTCACGGCTCGTTGAGCATTCCAATTGCAAGTTTTGTTGAACGCGGTCTGTTTATAAAAACATTTTGTCATCGAAAGTACTTAAACCGCAGAATTGTGTATAGCTCTGGTCATCAAGGAACATTCAATCCGGCGGTTATTACGAACAAAGAAGTGCACATGGTACACGGCAACATAAATACGAACGACGAGACTTCACATACCACTAGTAATGCAAAGAAGAGATCTCTTAAAATTTCTGATTACTTTTCCAAACAAAATGGAAAACCTTCTTTGTCTGGTGAGTAAACTCTGCATAATTTTTGCTACTTTTTTCTGAATCTGTTCTACAATTGAATTTTCATTCACTAAATTATTTTCAGTTACCGTTTTGTTTTGTCGTGTAAATATTTTGAATGAATAATTAAACAATTATTGAACTCGGCTTTCGTATGATATGAAGATATACAGATCTCGGAGGGTGTTATCCACCGGGCTCAAGCCTTCGGCTTTGGCGGATAACCCCCTCGATCTGCATAACTCTTCATATCATACTCAGCCTCGTGCAATAATTGCTCAGTAATTATATAGCCTTGAGTTCAAGGCAGCTCAAGCAAAATCGTTGGATTTCTGGCTTATTTATAGTAATTAAAGGTTGATATCAGTAGTATAACATAACAATTTATGATATTTCAATTTAGTGATGGTGAATTTTCAGACCCGATAGCAACATCACTGAAGATGTGGAAAAAAATCAATAGTTTTATCGTTATTCGCATTCTCCGTCACTTTAGAGAAATTGAATAGAAATCCACAAGCATGCCCCCTCCGGCCCCCCCAAAAATTTCCTTCACGCATTCTTCTTTAGCCCCCCCATTCGAAAACTTGCTGCGCGGTCCCTGAAAAAAGTTTCAATTCACCTGCCTTAAGTGAGGGGGAAGCGAAATATGTAAGTTGTGTCTAATTTCTGCTCAGATTTACGCTTTTAATCCACCGTTGTGACTACATTTTTATCTAGCTAAGCTCATATTTAAATAAACTTAGCTGTTTATACGCAGAATTCAGATTGACGGCTGACGAGAAGAGAAATCATGCAGGTAATTTACTTTCTCTTCGCTCTTGAAAAGTTTCAATGTTTGTTCGAACTGATTAGTGTGTTTTTCTACTTGTGTAACCTTTGTTTATGCGAGTTTTTGTATCGTATTTGCTGAATGAAAATGATGTAAACATCTTCGAGACAATCGAAACTCGGCATTTCAATACTTCAAAGTACATCAGATCAGTAGTCGGAGAAGTCCATCTTCTAAATCTAATAAATGAGCTGTTACTATTTCTATCTATTTCTTTACTGAATATTTGACATAAGTATTCGTGGGCGAAAAAATAAAACCTGTGTAACCAAAACTTTGTTTACCAGTTTCACCCGACGTAATTACTTCCTTCAAGTATGGAAGAATTTGTTCACTGTTCTAAAGATAAGATCACATGCAAAACTGACTTGTATTTTTGTGAACTGTGATAAAAACAAGAAAATCTTTGCGTGTTGTTTCCCTCTCCGCCTCTTCTCTCGTAGTCTACTGTCTGTAGTGCAATCTTAACGTTCTATATCCAGTGCTACAAACAAAGGACAACGCTCGTCCAGCCGTAGTTCGTAGTCCGTAGTCTCCGTATCTTAAACTCCGTAATGACTCCCAAAGACTAAAGCTGAAATTTGCATATTAACTGCGCCAGCTTTGAGTCACAACCGATAACTTTTGCGGATTGGTCGTCGAAAAATAATACGATAATCATATCAGCTGTCATATCACTTGAAAACAACAGCAATTGATTCACAGCCTTCCTTTTTAACTGAGAAACATTTTCAATGATGCAATAGCTGTGTTGGTAACTTTGCCTGCGGCACAAACCCAGTCTAGACTTGCTGTCGGAGAGAACTGCCAATTAGAATCATAAAATAATTTTTGATTCTTAAAGCAATAAAAACGCACTTTTAAGATATCATCTTTATATTTTCATAATGAGATATCATGGACGCGCAGAAAGGAATCGAAACCGTGATTTTTATTCGGACTGCTTAGATCCTTTACAGGTGTTCAGTCACGTGACACGAAAGCGTTATGCTGGAGCCGAGTCAAAACTCGTCTGGCCGCGCGGAATAGGGACAATTTGCGTGCTTAAGCTGGAACGAAGGAATTTGCTAACGGGGTACGTGGTTTAAAGTTTTAAATTTGTAAAACTTTTTTGACTTTGGTCTTAATGTCATAATTTCAGGTTAAAAGTATTTTAAATTATCAGCTGAATTATATTATAGCTAATTCATAACCTTAGCAGTTAGTAATTCAAAAATTAATTTCTGCAATAATTTTACCCGTGGGATATGTGTATGGCGAAGCATATTTACCACGTAAAATAAAGTGTCCATGTCTATGTCTAGGCAGGGACACCTCACCAAAGTGTTTATTCCCTCGACTAAACAAAAACGGCGCAGATAGTTAATCAAGACTGCACCAGTTTACATAAAAATCTGAAGAAACTATTACCGTCCTTAACTCATGGCTTCAGAAGTATCAAACTTTAAAAAACCGGTCTAAAACTCGATTGACTTGCGCTAAATTTAGCTGAAGTACGAACGGCATGTGACGTTTTACGTCTAACTCCTAAATTCAACATATTTGAATGAACTTCGGCTGCTCCTTGGAACTTTAACTGAATTAGCTACAAGTTGAATATTCCACAGAATTTCAGTAGGATCCAGTAGTTGATTTTTTTTTAATTTACATAAGAGAACTCTCAGCAATAAAATGGTATTGGTAAGGAGAAGTTCGACGGTACTGTCTTGAGCCAGTTAAGATTGGTCAGTGATAATGTTTTATTCCTAGACTTTTACTCAACTAAACAGGGACTGCCATTGGTTGATTCTTGGTCACGTGGCCTTGACTAAAATCAAATGTATCCCGATCGTGATACATTAAGCAATGTACCCCGCTCGGGCTACATTACAGCACGTGATCAAAGCATGGTGGAAAGAGGCGTGACAAAAGGAGGGAAACCCCCCCCGGGGGGGGGGTACTTCCATACATTACCTATACGGGTATGTGCCGCCCAAAGGGGTCGTGATTTTGAAGCTCCTGATTTAGAGCGGGGGTATCCATTTCAGAGGCGTTTTTTAGAACGGGGTATAATATTTCGAACGCACGAAAGCTCCATTTTTGTAAGCAGACATTTGAAATTATTCAAGGACAGATTGCTTTTAAACATACGGTTCAATGCGTTAACAAGCAAACCGTTGTACTCTTATTGCACCTTAGAACGGAGTATAAAAAATTGGCCCATTTCTAGAACGGGATATCAGTTTTAGGGCGAATTCTAGAACGGGGTATCAATTTTAGGGGAAATTTTTTCCAGAACGGGGTGCCAATTTGGAGTCCCGGGCGGCACATACCCACCCAAAAAATACCCAAGTGCCCCCCCCCCCCGGGGGAAAAACACTGCCAGGTCCTACCAGTTTTCTTTTTTCGTGAATGAACACAACAACACAAACACGAAGCCTCAAGCTAAAAAGCAACGATTTTTAAAGTTATCCAAGAAGTTTCCAGAAGAAAAACAGCAGCTAGTGGAGGAAAATGATGCAGATAATGTAAGGAAGGTACTTTGTAAATCATTCATTCAGAGGTTTTGAGAATTAAATATGTGTGGCTATAAGTACCGAGTCGACTGTTTGGGTTCGCTCCGGTTATTCTCTTGTTGCTGTTGAAGTGAAAGTCTAGAATATAACAAAACACTTAATGTCAGGTCCCTCGGGAAACCAGTTAGTTTTGTTTGCCCTTGAGTCCTGATGTTTCCCTCGACTTCGTCTCAGGAAACATCAGGACTCTCGGGAAAACAAAACTAACTGTTTCCCTCGGGATCTGACATTAAGTGTATAGGGTGTTGTCATTTGATGTATGATGGACGTTTACCGTGGGTTCCTCAGGGTCTCGATAAATTCAGATTTTCGCTGTAGCGTGAGGATTCCAAAGCCCAGAATTTCGGATTCCACAAGCAAAAATTTCCGGAATTCCGGAATCCGCATTCCCTTACTTGGGGCGGAACAACATTGAAATCCTCTGTGTCACAGCGCAGTCGAATTCGATCGTGACCTTGGCGCACACTTGCACACATACAGCACGTCACATGTGTTTGCTTTGAGACCCGATTGGCTCTTTTAATTTTGATTGTCTGTGTCTATTCGGATTCGTTAGAGTATAGAAAACCGCTATAAGATGAAGGCAAGGCTGTTCGGACAGCTGTTTCCCTTACAAAGTCATTTAGAGAAAAAACTAGCAAATAATCGAAAATTTTAGCTTATTGAAGAAGTAAGGACTCTCAGCGCCCACACATTGCACAGTCAACCTTATGCAGCTGCTTGCACAACAAGAAAAAAAAGACATTGCATTTTGACAATATCTTTAAGTAACTTTTCTCAGATTTACAAAATCCATCGAAATCACCTTGATGGTGTTTAAAGTAACTTTGAAAAATACGTGAAGAAGGGGGGGAATCGAAGATCAGTAGTCAATTAACCAAGACGTAAGCTATCAATTCATCATAAACGGGTTAATACTGCACAGAAACTATCGACCATGTGATGGAAATACCACCAGGTCCAATGTTAAAAGTTAAAAATCATGACAAATTTTTGAGGTATATAGATAAGGGAAAAAACAGCAAAGATAAATAAACGTCTGTGATATCGATCTTGCTGTTTCTTCTGTGGGGTCCAAACAAAAAGCCGCCATCTTGCTTTTTTCACCTACCACTGTTCATTGCTCCTATAAGATCTTTTGGCAACGTTAATAATAATAACAATCTTTTAATAGGATGCTCCATCACAAGAGTGGTTTACATAGAGGTCCTAATTACGAGATGTATATTATATAATACAATTAAAATATAAAAAGGTTAAGCTAAAATCGATATATATGAAAAAAAAAAAAAAAAAAAAAAAAAAATTCAAGCTAAAATCCAGTTACAGAAATAATTAAAACATACACACTACAAGTACTCAATTATAAAAAGCAGAAAAAAGACACTTCTTAAAAATTGGAAAACTTGCTGAGTTTCTTACAGTTCTCTCTAATTCATTAAAGTCTTTGAAACAGTGGTACCGCGAACGTTGTTTTCCCCAATTATATTTAATTTTGGGGAGCTTGATAGTATCGTTATTGCGCGTATTGTAGGAATGTATATCACTCTTTCTTACAATGTCCAAAGAATGATTAAGTTGGCCATTAATACACTTGTATGCATATATACATCGATGACATTTCCTACGTTCTTCAAGATTCAGCCATCTCAAGACAATCAATGCATCGGTGGATGAGGAGTGAGGTGATCTATCTAATATCAACTTAGCTGCTTTGTTTTGGAGAATTTGCAATTCCTTCATAAGTGAGACATTGTCCTTGTCACCCCAGACTAAATCAGCATAATCAAAAATAGGTAGCACTAAGCTATTATAAAAAAGTAACCGGGCATCATAAGGTAAATAATACTTAATCCTACGTAGAAGACCAAGGTTTTTATTAACCTTACATGAAATATACTCAATATGGTCGGACCATGTGAAAGTTGAAGACAACATAACTCCCAAATATTTAAAACTACTTACAGAATTTATATCAGTGTCAAAAATAGATAACGTGAAAGAGGAAATACCAACAAGTTTCCTATTACTGCCTATAATCATGGATTTCGTCTTAGTAAGATTTAAAGTTAACTTATTTCCATGTAACCACTGGGCAACTTTCAAGAGATCATCATTTAGTGCCTCTTCTAACAGGTGTGGCTCTTTAGCAAAGTAGTACAGGACCGTGTCATCAGCATACAAAGTCACTTCGCAATTCTTTATAACCAGCGGAAGGTCATTAATATAAACCAAGAAGAGAAGCGGTCCTAGAATGCTCCCCTGTGGTACCCCAAAGGTCATCGGGAGAGGGTCAGACACAGCATCGCTACAGGCAGTCCGCTGTTTACGATGATTCAGGTAAGACTTGAACCACTGTAGAGTGCTGGGCGAGACATTGATAGCCGACAATTTAGATAGCAAGATCGTATGGTCAACGGTATCGAATGCCTTGGTCAGATCTAGGAACACTGCACCGCACAGTTCTCCACTCTCCATATGCAATAGGACCTCATCTGCAAAACTGGTGAGAGCCGATGTTGTAGACAGTTTGGGACGGAAGCCAAATTGTTTGCTTGAAAGGAGATTATTTGAATTCAGAAAGTCATAGAATTGGGAATGGACGACTTTTTCCAGAATTTTACTCATTGTTGGCAGAATAGAAATTGGGCGATAATTTGACGCATCTCTCCTATCTCCAGTTTTGAAAAGTGCAGCCACTTTCGAGCATTTCCATATTTCAGGAAAATTTCCAGTGCGAATAGAGAGATTCAGTAACTTGGTGATCGAGGGACAAATAGCACGCGCGCCATACTTTAAAAGTCTCGCACTGATGTTGTCCAAGCCAATAGCTTTATTTGTCTTTAGAGAAAGCAGATGCTTGAGTACTGTTTTCTCATCAACTTCGTCAAGCGAGAAAGACTGTAGCATCGTGGCCGATCTGACTGGGAACATAGCAGCAGCTGATATTTTATTTGCAAGACTTCTGCCAATGGATGAGAAATAACAGTTGAGCACGGATGCAATAGAGGCTGGGGTGGTGTGTTCAACACCATCAACTACGATACATTGTGGGCTCGAGGATTTAGTCTTGCGCGAAGACACCTCATTCACCGCCTTCCAGATCTTTCCTGAATCCCCTTTAGCCTCTAAAATCAAGTCACAATAATACTTGGATTTTGCTGCCTTGACTTCACGATTGACCCTATTTCTTAACTTTCTATAGCGAGCCCAGTGAAAAGCAGAATTGGTTTTCACGGCTTTACGATGGTGAAAATCACGATCCTTCATCACCTCACTGATTGTATCATTCAACCACGGGAGCGGAACACCTCGTATTCTTCGCCTTTTCACGGGCGCATGCAGGTCAGCTATTTCAGAAAACAAGTGATTCCAAATAAACACGGCGTCGTCGATGTCTTCCTCGTTTTCAATGATGTGCCATGGGACGTTATTCAAGTCCGCTAGGAAGGTGTTCGCATCAAAGTTTTTATAAGAGCGGTATTCAATTGTCTTCGGTGGTGCCTTAATTACACCTGCTTTTAAAACACAATAGACGAGGTAGTGATCACTCAGCGAAACAGGAACAACACCGGAGTCATTGATGCGGTGATCATTGTTCACTAAAATCACGTCAAGCAAGGATTGACAGGTTTCCGTCACTCGGGTGGCCTCAGTAATGAGTTGCGTAAGATCGTGTGAAGTTGCAAATTTTTTAAGCTCTTGTTTTTCTTTCTTTCTTGAAAATGGCAGCATATTTGCATTTAGGTCGCCAAGAAGCACGAAATCACATTTTTCCAGGTTAACTTTCGTCATAGATATCTCCAAGTTTGAAATAAAGTTCGCAAAGTCAAAACCGGGGGCTCTATATGCACAACAAATCAATACTGGGCGACATTTAGTGCGCGATAGCTCAATCCATAGACATTCATTTGCGGCTGAGTAAAGATCATTCCTAACACGAAACGGCAAGCCTTCCTTTACATAGATTGCTACTCCACCAAAACCTTCTTTGGCTCCAGACCTATCCAGGCGAATGCAATTATATCCTGGAATAATAACATGAGAGTCTTCATAGCAGTCATCCAGCCAAGTCTCACTGAGTGTAAGAATATCGATCGTTCTGTTATCCAAACCCTCCAGGCGCAGCGAGTCTGATTTGTTCCTCAAGCTTCGAATATTTAGATGAGCAAGCCTCAATCCTCGTGAACTCCTAACATCCTCCAAACTCCTATATCCAGGGTTGAGTTCAACATCTCCGGCAAGCGCTATTAGAGCCAAGGCTAGAGAGCCATGAAGTATAAGCTTGCACGTAATAAAGCCTTTCTGGAAAGCTCCGACTGCTTGGTGTTTTGCTGGACGCCGTGCCAGAGAGTGAAAAGATTGAATTTTAATCCTGCAAGCTTCTTGGGAAGCAAAATATAGGTTGCTACTATTGCTTAGTGGCTTCGTTGATGATTTGTTTTGTTTTATGCCATTCAAGATAAGAAACAGGCAGAGCAGGAGGCCAAAATTAACGGACAACGTGGTAACGCGTCCAGCCATCTTGGTATGCAAATTCTGTAATCGGCTCCTGCCTGGGTTCAAAGCATCACAGTGGAGTTTTTCTATTTCACTTTTATATTACACAGTAAAGTTGGACTTAAGTTGTTCTTCATGTAATTTTACTGAAAGAAACAATCTGACTTCAGTATCTAAAGCTAACCTTATCTTTTCCTAATTCTCCCGTTCCAAGATTCCATTGGCCAACGTTTTCTAAGCTACGAAAACTGCGAACAACACATTTAGTCACTTTACTCTACCTTATCATCAACTTGTAAAGGTTTTCTCTTTCTTTTAATCCGTCTGCCATGGTGGCCATCATGACGGAGATGTCAAATAGATAGCGTGTTTCAAACGACCAATTACCGACGATTCTCCGACTTGTACCGATTGGTTCCGAACTGGTCCCGAAGATATACCAACGACAAGACAGCGTGCACTTCGGCGTCGTGGTTGTGGAATTAATTGTGAATGCGGGGAATAGTAAGAAATTATATTTTTCCGGATACCCTTCCGTAAAAATACCCTACCTTTCTCCTTATGAGTAACAGACGCCTTAACTTCTTCACCGGAAGTCTGCTAGCCTGCGTAGCAAGCGTTTCCAATCAAGTTATTGCGCGAAAGTTAGAGCGAGAGCAATTTTTTTGCTCTCGTCCCAACTTTCTCGACGAACTCGCGCGGAAAACGCTTGCTACGCAGGCTAGAAGTCTGCTAGCACGAGAGGTCATCTCCGCCAGTATCCTGTTTCAAATTCTGTTATGAAGAACCTGCATGCTATTACTTTTCGTCAAATTCCACGTTTCGATTACAATTTCTGTCAAATGAATTGCGCACGACGAGATCTCAGTTACACTTCCTTTATTTCCTCTACAACAACACTTTCCTTATGTACAGTAAAATCCACACCTTCTCCAGCAACGTGACTGACATCAGTACACTCCCTTACAAAACTTGATGAACATGCGCAATCTCCACAACATCGCAACATAAACTTTATGAAAAGCAATAACACACAATACAAAAACAAGTATAAAAACATCTATTCTTTCAAACAAAAAGGATAATGACGCTTATCACAACGGTTACGAAACCATGGTAACTGCCTCTTGGGGAGCGGAGCGAGCCTTTTTAGGCCGTGAAGGGACCAACCCGAAGTCGCGAGAGGCCGTCCTTCGTCCCGCGCCATATTAAATCCGTCGAAGGACTTTTTTTGAAAGTCTATATCTCGAGCAACTTCCGGCCTCACTTTGGAAGCAAAATAAACTGCAAGCTTGCGACATTATTCAGCGTCGCAAATCCTTAGCCTGCGTTGCAGCCGGCCCACGTACTCGTCTGAACTATTTGTATTTCTATACAACGGGTTTAGAGCGCCTACGACGCAGGCAATAAATCCTTTTATAATTTGCGCTCCGCCTCAAGTTAGAAAGAACTGGAATAAGGTGCTAGGTTAGTCCGCGAATACAGCCGTGGAGCAAGGAGAAACGGCTGTATTCGCACGCTAGTGTTGGGTCAGTGATCCATAAAAACGAGAGTTTCAGTAATCCAATTTAGAAGCTATAGAACCTTTTTAAATAATAATTACAGTTTTTGGAACGCATTATGCATTGCCTTAATGCGTTTACAGAAATAAAAATCCATCATGTCCTTAAAAAAATACGAAATGCTACAATGGGCTAAAAATGCGATAAAAATGCTAATAAATGCTTAAAAGAAATGCCCTATAAGAATGAGTCCTGAAAGATTATTCTGCACTCTGTGTATCCAATCACTACCTTCTGAAAGTGATCTCGGATGTATGACTCTAACCATTAAAGAACTGTGCCAGAAAAACCAAATTGTGTTCGTAGTCTTTTAATAAGAATGTACAACTGTGGCAGCTGATTCTTCGTTAGTTTGTCCTGAATAAAAACACCAAGATATTATGGCAAGAAATTGGCTCTAATAGCCTATTATACAAAGCCAATTGCTAGCTGGAAATCTTTACTCATGTAGAGCACCTACATTTCCGTTTTGAGGTATTTTCATTGCATAAAGCACTTTTCAAGTGTCCATTAACGGTTTCAAAAGTAGTGTCCGTTATCAGTCTTAGAAAGGTGTCCGTCTTATAGAGAGTATAACCAGTAATAGTTGACACTACAGCTGCTCCCGTTTTGTATATTGTCGGTTAATAGTATTCTTGCTGGTTGTGTAGCTCTTTGAAATATACCGATTCATAATGAAGATTTTCACACATATTCCTAGCCTGCGTAGCATGGCGGTTTTGTCGAGCCGGGCGCAGGAGCGGCGTAGCCGCGAAATTCGCGCGCGAAGCGCACGAGAACGAGCGGCGAAGCCGCGAGAAAAATAAGTTGCTTCCGCCCCAATCTCCTCGCGGTTTCTCTGCCCTCGCCCGCCTTTATTACTTAGCGCGCCCAACCAAAACCGCCATGCTACGCAGGCTAACATATTCCTTACAATAGGTGAGATAAATACAGGAAACGCAAGGTTCTATGCACAGTTTCAGCTAGATTTACACAGCTTTGATCAAAACATTCTCAGTTTCGAGAATAGTTTATTCTAAACCATAAGAAAAGATTTAATTAGAAGTTGAATTTTTCGCTATTTCTCTTTCCCTTTTTACATTCAGTTTATTTTATTTGGCGGAAAGTAACCCTTAGAAATTAAAAGGGCGTTTGATCGATTCACGCTAGCGCATTCTAGTCTTATTTGAAACTTTATAACGGAAGGACATCTGTGAACAGGGAATAAGTCAGCACAGAATTTGATTGTCGGCGAATTTCTGTAAATGTCCATCAATCTGCTAGTGATAAGCTAGCCGTTGTTCACGCGTCTTGCTTGTTTGGGGCTGAGTCTTATTCCGGTCAAATAGAGAGAAAGAGTGTCTGGCAAGGTTTCCAATATAAATCAAAGATTTGTGAACTCGTGTCTGGCAAACTCTCCAAGTGTTTATATATCTACACAGTTAAACGCACCTTATAACCTCCCCTGCGCTTAACGAGTGTCTTTTGGTCCATAACTTTCAAAACAACTGCTCCACAGAATGTCACTGCGTAACGCAAAAGAGTATCGAAGTGTGACTGCACAATAGATGTCACAAAATCTACCTGAGTGGTCCCTTCAGGATTTTCTGTCTTTACGTCATCCTAACCATTTCGTACTTGCGGGCGCAAACAATAGAAACGTCATCATTACCTACCGATTCCTCGCGGCCCCAGTTCGAGCAAATCGAGATTTTTTCTAGTATACTGACTGTATATTTGAACTGTAAGTACTGTCCTTAATATACTGCGCGAGTTACTAGGATGCCTCCTCGGGATTTCGCCTCTGGGCGAAATCCCTGCGGGGGCAATTAGTTACAGTAAAATGACTGAAAAACGGCAGGGACTAACATCAGGTGTCCGTCTTAGAGAGATGTCTGGTAAGACAGGGTTGACTGTAACAATGTCTAACGATCTCAAGTGGAACGGTGGTATAAATGAAACAATTAAGAAAGCAAATAAGCGTTTCTATTTTTCGGTTCTGCTAAAGACAGCTGGCATGAGCTGTAAAGATATTGTCAACTTCTGCTGTACAGTAATAAGACGGTACTAGAATTTGCTCACCCATATTCCACCATAGTCTACTCGACTATCTAAGTGAGGACCTTGAGTTCCTACAAAAAGACTGCTGTCTATAATAACGCCTCACAAACTGGCATACAAACACTGTTTAGTCAGTTTTGGTCTCAGCACTTTATAAGATAGACGTAGCGATCAGTGTGTTAAGCTGTTTAATAGTATATCCTCGGGTCAGCACAAACTCGCTTGCCCTCTTCCTCCGAAACAGCAAGGCCACAAACCGCTTCAAAAAGTCGTTCATACCAGCCCCGGCCATGTGCGGTCGTGCAAATATATTTTTGTATTGTCAGTTAATAGGGCCATTTATACGAGGAAAAATAAGACGCGTAAATAAGACGCGAACTTTCCGTATAAACGGCACATTTCGTCTAAAATAAGACGCGGCTTTGCTAAGACGCGTCTTATTAGATAAGACATGCTCGTATAAATGGTACAGTTCGCGTCTTATGTAAGCCGCGTCTTATTTTTCCTCGTATAAATGGCCCTAATGTGTAAACCAGTTAACATATTCATCGAGTCAGATATGTTATATTTCTTTTCTTTTCTTTTTTTTTTAGTGTCATTATTCCTAATTAACAAAATTGTAATTAGTCTTTTACCAAAATTATATACCCTTTATAATATTGTAAATAATTAAGCAATTTAACCTGCTGGCTGCAATTTGATTATTTTAATAACACTATCTATCTACCTATCCATATATCTACCTGATGTATTCATACTTAGGGCAAATAATGGCAGTCGTGGAAAATGACAATCAAACATAAACCTAACAAAGGCGTATTATTTAAAAACAAATTAAGCAAATATATCACTATGTATGAAAAGCCATTCGAAGTAAAAAACTAACAATTGAAACGTTTAATTATAAAATTTGTAAATTTCACTTAGCTGTTTTGATGATAAGAGATTTACATTTAACGATGGAATTAAAAGTTAACGCGTACGGGATTTTTTGTAGCTACATATGACTTCACCACCATAGCTGTTCAAAGAGAAATATTTCAGCATATTTGTCTTTAATAGACCTTAGGCCTTAGGGCCTGTTTACATGGAGTGGGGGACCCCGGTCTAGCGGGGTTGGTTTCTTTTGTTTTCACGCCATGGGGGACACAAAACAAAAGAAACCTACCCCACTAGACCGGGGTCCCCCACTCCATGTAAACAGGGTCTTACTCACTATACCCGCCACCTTTGCACGCGCTTTAGGATTGATGAGATATAAGGAATGTCACGTGGTGTTTCAGAGGGCAAACAAGTGATAACATTTGTAATTGCCAATGCAAGAAATCGCGATCGAGGTTTAATAGAAACGCAAAATGTACGTTTTCGACAAGTTTTACGTCATTATTGCTTGCTGCGAGGACATGTCCGGTCGCTACCGCATCCAAAAATGTACCAGTGATCACTTCCACCTACAATTTGCCATTATCGCCTTTAAGATAAAAAATCCTTCAATTTCTGTTGTTTAGAATAAACAAACACGACCGCGATCTCTTGCCTTGGCAAATTTTATCACTTGTTTGTCCCCTGAGAAACCACGTGAGATCGCTATTATCCCATCAGTTCCTAGGGGCGTGCAAAGACGGCGGGCATTGCGAATAAGGTCTATTTCTGGTCCGTAACAAGGGTAAAATGGCTCGGGAAACGAGAAAATTGCCAAATCAAAAATGACCCTGGGTAATAGACTGGGTAATAGACAATAAACAATCAAGTAACAAGGTGTACAAGACCAATAATGCTTCATGAATGTTAGTATTTCAATGCCACAGGTTGTGTCGACTCGTCAAAAGGAACACCTTCATGGGGACGCTTAAAATTTGCGAAAAACTTTTTCCTGTTTTCTTTAGCCTGCAGTGCAGGCGTTCTCTTTGAGCGCGCAATTTGCTCGCGAAAGCGTCATGTTGAAACTTCTCGAAGAGAGGAGGAGATGGGGCGAGTCAAAGGGAGCGGGGAGGGGGCGGGGAGAGAGAAGAGAAAACGCCGTATTTTTTTTCTCCCCTCCCCCTCCCTCCTTTCCTTCTTTCGCCCTCGCACCTACCGTAAGGGTTACTATTTCTACGCTCCCCAATTTTCCACTGTCATAAAATCAAAGATGGCGGCTACAACAATATTTCGAACACGAACAAGGTTTCGCCCACCCAAAAATACGCCTGCACTGCAGGCTATGTTTTCTTTATCTCGACAATGATTGATGTTGCTAACATCTACCAGATATACGACGATATACACGTCTGCAAGAAATACTACAGTCGACTCCCGATAACTCGAACCCTCGCTAACTCGAACCTCGCGCTCACTCGAACCAAAATCGATTTCCCCTGGATTTCCGTCATACTTTCACTGTAATTTTACCCCCGGTAACTCGAACCCTCGATAACTCGAACTCCCGCTAACTCGAACCAATTTTCGTTTCCCCGCAGGTCATTTTCTATATAATTTTACCCTCGATAACTCGAACCATGTTTTGAGCCCTTAAAAAGTCGGGAAAAAAGCCGTATACGGGCGTCCGAAACATTGAATTTCGGATTTCCTATTGACGTATTGTAGGTGTATAGTTTACTAGTGGAGGCTGATGTTGATTGTCACAGGCTAACTTGAAGCAGCTTTTCTTCTCAAAACAGTAAAACGCATGCTCTATTTAGGCTATGTTTTGTTACGTTACGTTCTGATTTATAATCTTGAAGCATGTTTTAAGTTTCACTTGACATTTCTACAATTAAATGAGATTAAAATGTTCACTGTGCAGTAAAAACGGTGTTTTACCTTACTCTCGGCTATTTTCTTCGAGCTCCCGATAATTCGAACTCCCGTTAACTCGAACCTTTTTTCGATTTCCGTTGAAGGTTCGAGTTATTGGGAGTCGACTGTACTTATGGTCTACACTCCTTTTCGTATATGGCTTCAAAACTAGGGAACTCTCTTCCAGATTCGTTTAAAACTTCTGACTTTCCTGATTTCAAGCGCAACATTCTACAGTATGGTCACTATGACACTTTTTAAAAGCTTAAATATTAGAATGTTATAATTTCTTGTTTTATTAGTTTTTTTAAATCATACTTGTAACTCGAAGATACTAGCTTATCTTTAGCTACTTTAAATTCGAGGTCAAATAAAGTATATGTATGTATCTATGTATATGTATACGATACAGAAGCAGTTTCATATTCATGGACGTGGAGTATCATCTTATGATTTGGTTCTGTTCTGTGCACGGGTGGTTTGATCGCTTCTTCCTGACACAAAACGGGCCGTGAAGAACTTTTTTAGGACCGCTAATAACTTCCTTAAATTCGTCAGGGGAGGGTAAGAATTTGGCTGGCACAAATATGGATACATGTATATATGCGTTTGAATTTCTTGCTTCACAGCTTCATCGGTTGGTTTCTTCAAACCTTTAAACTCCGTAGTACCCTCTTCAGCGTACAGGATCACATTGACCTCATTCTTGTAAGAGACAATCTCGCCTTGACGAAGCCCCTTAACGCCTAAGTCACGGAACGTTGTTTGAAAGCTTTCGCTACCATAGACGCTAGGCGACTCGTCAAGTCCAAACCAAGTTCCTTCGATGATGTTCTTGTTGTCACTTGGTTTCAACTGTTGTTCTTTAACTATCTTTCCGGCTTCCTGCGAGTGAGTGACGTGAAAAATCGCTGTCTCTTCATTGATATGGATGTCTTCGCTATCTGTATAATTGTTCAGTAGCTCCTTTTTTCCGAAGTCGTCGATAAATAGGGGTACTTTAAACGTTGTGAAGATGGTGAGACTTCTTAGAAATTTAGGTACCCGTTTGTATGCTCCTGAATATGCACCTGTTAACGGCGACTCGCAACGCCATTGTCGCAGAACGTCTCGAACTTTATTACCCACACTTCCTGGGAACTGATCTGATTTTACGTCGTTTTCAATGCGGGAAAGACCTTCTAGAGCAAGAACCGTGACGTCTAGGCCTGCGTCTTTTAACGCTTCCATGAGTTGAACACACATGTTACTGCAGCGATCCCAGGACGTGAAGGCAGATAGCAGGTTTATCTGTCTCTCGCTCATCTTTTCCTGACGCTTGATTGCAATTTCTTTGAACTTTTTGGAAGAAAAAGAGGTGATGGTTACAAGTGCGGTTGATAAGAACCACAACAACAGACTCCGTAACGAATTACTACAGCTGAAATGTGAATGAACTTCGCATACTAACGAGCCACAATGTTTGCTGATTGGTTGGAAAAGTCATATGAGCTTATGTCATAATACAATATGTTATATTTATACCGAACGGGAAGCGAAACCGGAAGCGGAATAGAAAGAAAAATTGAAAAACATAAAACGAAGTATTAAAAGGATCAGATCAAAGTATGCGTGACAGTAATACATAGCCATAGTAATAAATTTATTTCAACAGGAAAATGTCGAATGTAAGACAAGTAAGTATTCCATCTAATGTAAGCAACCAAATTTTTTCTTTTTTTTTCTGAGTAGTGTACTTTTTGCCTGGTTGCGGTTGGTTTTTCTGTGTTTACTATGTTGTGCGTTTTCTCTGCTAGCAGAGGTCTCTCACGACGAGTCGCGAGGGACCTCTCAGTACTAGCAGGGAATTGTGTGTTTTAATAGCTCTATCGATTCCAAGCGTGCCCTCCCCCCGGGGGAGAGGGCATTTGTCGTGCATTTGTTATTCTTTCCTCGGAAAGCGGCAAATGCATAAATGCCCCACGGTGAGGCCAGCAGATTCATACAAGAAACCCACTGTGGGGCTTAAAAATGTGTGCAAATGCCACACCCTGGGGACTAGGCAAAAGGTATGTTTTCAGCTTTGTAAGAACCGAGCCCAAAAATTGGCCTTTTGAATAAGATGGATAACTACCTTCCAATGAAAAAGAATTGTTCTACAATACCGTAATCAGACCGATAATAATGTTTGGACGCATGGTTTGAATTTGTTCTAACACCAGCACAACAGAAGAACCTCAGTAGATTATGTGGGAGAAGCGTGCCAACCCATCACACTACTCTTCCTTTACATACAAGAGAAGCTGTAGAACAGATTGCCCAATGTAACTTTTCAGGGCTTTGGTGCTTGCTAAGAGAGGAGTGTTTGTTGATAGTTAAGAACTGGCTGAAAAATACTTCTTTCCTTCAAAAGGTCATTTGGGGAAAGAACTAGGAAATATTCGAAAATTTAAGCTTATTGAATAACTGAAGACTCCCTGCACTCACACATTGTACAGTCAAACCACTTTAATACGGACACCAAAGGGACAGAACCAAGTGTCCGCTTTACAGAGGTGTCCGTATTATAGAGGTAGGGAATGTATGATTTTTGGCATTTCTGGGACCAAACGAACTGTCCGTTATAGAGAGGTGTCCGTATTATAGAGATGTCCGTAAGGAGAGGTTAGACTGTATATGTACCCTCTATCTTAAGGCTGGTTTTCACAAGCGACGGAGTCGGAGTCGGAGTCGGAGTCGTAGGCGGAGTCGTAAAAAGCGCTTATGACCGAGTGAAAATCAAAAATCGGAGTCATAAGTGCGACGGAATCGGAGTCAGAAGAATCAGAACGTTTCCATTTCTTCCGACTCCGCTTAGGACTCCGTCGCTTAAGTTCCGCTTATGATTTAGTGAAAACCAGATTCTCGGAGTCGGAAGCAGAAGCGGAAGGATAAGCCAATCATAATGCAGGTTCCCACGCTTTGTGATTGGTTTAGTTCTTCCTCTTCTGCCTCCAACTCCGGTTTTCACTAGATCATAAGCGGAATCGGAATGCTGTTTTCACTAGATCATAAGCTCTACGCTTCTGATTACGACTCCGACTCCGACTCCGTCCATAGTGAAAACGAGTCTTTATGCCGCTGTTTGCACAACAAGAAAAAAAGGACATTGACAATATTTTCAAGTGATAGTTTTTTTGCAACTTTCCTGCGATTTACAAAATCCACCAGAATCACCTATGATATTTAAACTAACTTTGAATGATAGCGGAGCCCTCGCGCGCGCGAAGCGCTCGCAGCGGAGCACCATGGGTAAGAACTGACTGACGATTTTCCGACGTAAACCGATTCGTCCCGAACTGGCCCCGAGGATATACGAAAGAGGACAAGACGCTATGGGAACGTACACTTCGGCCTATTTACATGTTGGAAACTAATAATAACTATCAGTCTATAGAAAGAACCCGTGGGAACGTTGTTTAGAAAATGATCAACTCTGGTTTTCCCAAAGTAAATTGTAGGAAATAAGAGAAATTCAGATTGTTTATCAATATATTTCATATACGGTGTACTATCTTTTCTCTCGAAACACGATACTTTTCTTTAGTTGCTGTTTATTGCACTTTATTAAATGACAGTTCTTTACTTATTTACTTTGGTTTTTACTATATATAAATGACATTCCGAATTGTCTCTAACATCCCTGAATGTATGCTGACGACACTAGTATCACCTATGCGAGCAATGACGTTGAAGAAATAGAGCGTTCTGTTAACATAGATTTAGATAGAATTCGTATATGGCTTGCATCGAACAAATTTACACTAAACACGACTAAGACAATCTTTCTTGGGAGTGTCATATTAATTAAATCTCTAAGAAGATTGCTTCTGGCATCATAAGTGCGATTAAGCTATTAGGTATTTCCTCCCTTTTGGATTCTCCTTAACGTATACAATTCACTGGTACAGCCACATTTTGATTACTGTAAGGTAGTATGGGGAAACTGTTCGCCGCTCGCGTTCCAACTTTCTCTAATTATGACTGCAGTACTAGTGAATTGTTTCAAAATTTAAAGTGGTTGAAACTTGTCCATCAGCGCGTAGTTAGTAAAGCAACAATAATGCATTGTCAATAACAGAGTTCCAAAATTGACATCCCCAAATGTATTTACGGGAAAATTAAGGGACCTTAATATCGATTGTGAAATAATTTCATTAGCGATGTGTTATTTTTACACACGGCCTCCATGCAAAGCAAGTTTTTTTCTTTTCATCTTTATCATTTTAGTTTTTATGTTAGATTCTCATTTAGTTGGGTAATTAATTTTTTTATACTTGAATGTAAATCCACCTAAAGGAAATACCTTGTATAAATAAAGTTACCATACCATACCATACCATACCGTACAAGGGGTTATTACAACCAAGGATCTTACAACTAGGGGTTCTTTCAACCACGCGTTCTTACAACCACGGGTTCTTGCAACTAGGGGTCTTACAACTGGGGGTTCTTACAAACAGAGGTCTTACAACTAGGGGTTCTTGCAACCAGGGGTTCTTACAACTAGGGGTCTTACAGCCAGGGGTTCTTACAACCAGGGGTCTTACAACAAGGGGTTCTTACAACCAGGGGTCTTACAACCAGGGGTTCTTACAACCAGGGGTTCTTACAACCAGGGGTCTTACAACTAGGGGTCTTACAACCAGGGGTTCTTACAACTAGGGGTCTTACAACCAGGGGTTTTTACAACCAGGGGTATTACAACCAGGGGTTCTTACAACCAGGGGTCTTACAACCAGGGGTTCTTACAACCAGGGGTCTTACAACTACGGGTCTTACAACCAGAGGTTCTCACAACCAGGGGTCTTACAACCAGGGGTTCTTACAACAAGAGGTCTTACAACCAGGGGTTCTTACAGCCAAGGGTTGTTACAACCAGGGGTTCTTATAACCAGGGGTCTTACAACTAGTGGTTTTGCAACTAGGGGTCTTACAACCAGGGGTGCTTACAACCAGGGGTCTTACAAACAGGGGCTCTTACAACCAGGGGTCTTACAACTAGGGGCCTTACAACCAGGGGTTCTTACAACCAAGGGTTGTTACAACCAGGGGTTCTTATAACCACGGGTCTTACAACTAGTGGTTTTGCAAGTAGGGGTCTTACAACCAGGGGTTTTTTACAACCAGGGGTTCTTACAACTAGGGGTCTTACAACCAGGGGTTCCTACAACCAGGGGTGTTACAACTAGGGGTCTTACAACCAGGGGTTCTTGCAACTAGGGGTCTTACAACCAGGGGTTTTTACAACCAGGGGTCTTACAACCAGGGGTTTTTACAACCAGGGGTCTTACAACTAGGGGTCTTACAACCAGGGGTTCCTGCAACCAGGGGTGTTACAACTAGGGGTCTTACAACCAGGGGTTCTTGCAACTAGGGGTCTTACAACCAGGGGTTTTTACAACCAGGCGTCTTACAACCAGGGATTCTTACAACCAGGGGTCTTACAACTAGGGGTCTTACAACCAGGGGTTCTTACAACCAGGGGTCTTACAACCAGGGTCTTACTTCTCTTAATACTTGTGTGTAGTTTTTCGTTTCTTTCCCTTTTTTTGCTCGTATATTTTTACATTATTTTTCTTACTTTTTCTTTTTTGTTTTTGCACTGACGCGTTCAGCCGTATTTATTTTTATCCTATTCAATGACTATTTTTGAAGTTGTAAAGAAATTGTATGTGCCTAGTTAAATTGTCTTGCCTATGCCAGTATTTTATTTATTTATAAGGTGATATATTTTAAAAGGTGGTCCTCTTCATAAGCCTTCTTGCCTTCCTTGGGCTCCCTTGCCTCATCTTTTCTTTTAATTTTATGCATATATCTAACTTAAATGGCAAAATAATAATTAAAATAAAATAAATATATTCCGGTTTCCAAAGGCCAGAATTCCGGATTCCACGAGCAAAATTTACCCGGATTTCGAATTCGCATTTCCTCGGCTTCCGGAATCCGGTTGGCGAAACATTGAAATCCTCTGTGTCACTGTCACGCCGCAGTCGAATCAAAAACAAAGAGATCGTGACTTGCGTTTACGCATGCAGCGCGTCATATGTGTTTTCTTTGAGACCCGATTGGCTCTTTTGATAGTCTGTATCTATTCTGATGCGTCAGATCACAATGAAAACCACTATAAGACGAATGCAGGGCTGATCGGACAGCTATGGATGGGTTTTATTTGCCCAATATTTCAGTTAGACAAAACTAACCTTCATTAGGAGCTAGAAAAGCTAAGAAAACCATTCTAATAAGTATCCTTACACCTGATCGACCGTCTTTTGTCAGGTATACGCGGTGTAAAACTCGGGGTGGGCGCGCGAAGTGAGCGTTGTGAGCGATCCAAGGGAGCGACGCGATAGGTCTTCTTCGTACGTGACAAAGCAAGAGGTATCTGTGAGAGTCTAAAATGTATGCTGTACAAAAATAGTGTAACATGGCTTCAATGTGTCTAGTGTCGAAGGGCAAATAAGCAATGTAGTGTGATAAATTTTCTGAATTATTGCCTTGGCATGTCTTTGATATGTGATTGGTCAAAAAATCTCGCGCCACTTTCCCTGAGTCCAAGGCTTGGGGCCATTATCAGGTCAATATCATGAGTGATTCGTGACTTGAATTGATTGAACGCGTTTAAACGCCGGCTAAAGATATCAAGGGTTCGAGTTTTGATTGGTTCTCATGACTGTCTCCATGCGTTTGGTTGTCAGTTATGTTACGGCTTTCAATAGCCTAAGTAACTACTTTAGATAAAGCGTTGTCTAGAAGCATTTTTGACTTGAAGCCAGACGAAGAAAACAAATATTGTAATCACTGAATTGAACTTTGTCATCTTTCTCAAATAAGGTTTTTTCTAAGGTGAAATAAGTTGTAAAGTTAAGAATGGCAACGTCCGGGGAAGAAACAGATGCCTTTAGCAGGCTTTATAAAAAGACAGAATTTGATAACTTGCTTTTAAAACTTGGAGGATGGTCACGATTTCAACAAATACAATGGGTCCTCCTCTTCCTCGCCGCCGTTCCCCAAGCATGGTACACTTACGCCCCAGCTTTCGCTGCTGCAAAACCAAAAGAAGACCAGATTTACTGCATTGAAAAGCCGGAGATAGGAGGGAAATCATTTTGCGCTGCGTGGCAAAACAAAACTTGCACAGATGCTGGATACAAGACGCCTTACAAATCCATTGTTACTGACGTAAGTGACTGTTTACTTCAACATGACTTTGAAAAATTTGGATACTAAGAGAAAAAGACGAGAGGGGTAACCGATTTTGCATGGCAGCTAAAAAAATGTTACAATGAGGAAATGATAAGGCCCGCTACCGCTATGTATCGCGTGATTTCACCCAGTAATGTAAGTTGAGTAGATTATCCATCTGATCACGTAATTAGTTATTATTCTCCCAGAAGGAGTACGGTATGTATTCTTTCCTCCAATGTTTTCTTATTCAGAGAAGCTCAACTGCATCAATAGCTTTAATTTGTAGCGTTCTCTTCACAGAATTGGGTAGAAATTATGAAAATCCCCACTAGGGTGAATTCCGTGCGTTCCTCTGTCTTACCCGCGCTTTTTACGGATCGTAACTTAGACAAACTTTAAAAACATCGCCCTAATGCTCTGTAAATGCATAAAGTTTCTGACTCAGAGTAAAACTCACGTCACATCATATCTATTGTCTGCATGTTTTAAACAAACAAGCGAATTATTACGTGCAAATATTTGCTTAAGAAGTTGTGCCCTTATTTGATTTGTTCAGATTATCTGTTGTCGTGATATTGGTGAACTAGTCTGCGTAGCTGGAGGTATTGTGTAGTAGTCGAGTGAGATTTGGCGGCAAAGCCTTCACGAGCGGCGTAAGCCGCGAGAAATAGGTATTTCAAAGCGTCGTTCCCACTCCCTTTTTTTGATCACGGCTCCGTCACCACAACTTTAATCGCGCACCAAGACAATACCGCCAGTTACGCAGGCTATTGGTGAATGGACGTGACAAATATGAAAGGTGATATTTGATAAATGCAAATCTGGTTTCTATGTCACTTTTAAATAAATGGAAAAAAAATTACTCGCAATAAAGTCGATCGTACGTTATGTATGTTACCAGGGTATTTTTATACTTGAAGGGAAATTTTTAGCCTGCGAAAACAGCCGTTTCTCCTCGCTCTACGCCGCGCCTCGGCGAGGAGCGAGGGGAAACGGTTGTTTTCGCAGGCAAGGAAATTTGTAACTATTTTGTCCAAGATTGTAGATATGAGAGTCCTCAATAAACACTTAACCCCTAAACGCTTGCGTAACAGTCATGAAAATATAGAAAATGTAAGAATGTAAGTAAGCAAGGACTACTAAAATTCCTCTCTTGTTATAGTATTTCTACACCATTGTAACCCGGAAAATGTACGTAGAACCATGAGTAGAATTGCAGGTAAATCTTAATCAGTTATGTTTTTTATTTTCCTTTCAGTGGGATATCTTATGCGACGACGCAAAGAAATATGTGCCACTCACGAAGACCATATTCTATGCGGGAAAACTGTTCGGTGCGTACTTTTTCGGCTGGGTATCCGACAGATATGGGCGCCGAATGACCTTACTTATTACTATGCTTGTGCAGTTCATTGCATCCTTGATAGAAAGCTTCTCCGTGAACTTCACCATGTATGTTGTGCTTAGGGTTCCTCTTGGTATATGTAGTGGAGGTAAGATCAAATACTTACATGTATTAGTGAATACATTAGTCTCCTTCGCAACCTCTCCTACCGGGCTCGAGCCGGAGTCACGCAACGCTCTTCGCCTCCTGGATTGCGTGACTCCGGCCCAAGAGGTTGTGCAGGATGTATACATGTGCACATCCCATACAGGGCGAGACTCTTTCCCATTCCCCTTCTGTTTGTTATTTTCGAGGCGGGTGGCAGGAATGTCAGGAATTAAGGAGGAGCCAGTTTTCCTTTGATGCAATGTACAAGTTGTAGGCCAGTTAAAGGAAATAAGCATCATAAAACTAATCAAGACAACGTCCAACGCTTATTAAAGAAAATGTTGCCCCTGCAAACAACTCATTCAGCACCAGGCTTTTATGTTCTCTTGCCAGCACTTAGATTTTTCCTTCATTTAAGGATAGCTAGTGCGCTGGGTCACGCTGTATTTCTATCAAACGAAACCCCCCAGCAACAAATCATTGCTGAAAACTCCGTAATTATTCATAATTATCACCAGAGTGAAGCATTAAGGCCTTGTACCTCTGTGTTGAATTTCCTTTTACAGGATGCCTTATCGCCGGTTTCCTGCTCATGACCGAGATGGCGACTCCTAAATGGCGGCGCTGGGCTAACTGTTTATCGCAGGTTGCCTACGGTGTTGGGATTGCTGTGCAAGCCTTGATTGCGTTCTTCATCAGAGACTGGAAACCCTTCAGCTTAGTGATCACTCTTCTTAACCTGCCGTTCATTGCCTACTACTGGTAAGGGAAGACCCTCATACTCCCTCGTTCATGTTTAAATTCTCCATTCCCCCACCCCACCCCCTGAGCCAAACAAACCTGGATCTCAAACCCCGTTCTAAAACGGCGTCAGTTTTCGAATGTCTAAACGGCAACTTCGTTTTATGGGTGTCATCTTAGAGAGAGAACGAGAGTCAATGTGAATCGGAGACCTATCATTAAATGTACACGAACACGAACTAAAAATTAACCGTCTGCACAAATGACTATTTTTTTAGTTCATAATATCATCGTTTCTAAAATTTAATGCACTGGAGTATATTGCAAAGTCAGAGGAAACGCAATTATAGAGCTCGAATCTACAAAACTAGACAACGTACGTTTTTCGGCCATAACCCTTAAGTTAGTTATTTAAGGCAAGAGAGTACGAAGGAGCCCTTTTAACGACATTATTTTCGCTTCATTTACGATAGGTTTATTCCTGAGTCGCCTCGCTGGCTTTCAGCTAGAGGAAGAGTGGAAGAAGCTGAAGCAATCTTGCGTAAAATGGCAAAAACAAATGGTACGGAGTACCCAGAAGGAGCTGTACAAGGGATGCAGACAGAAGGAAAACCCGAGGAAAGAAAAAAGACTTATCACCTGTGGCACCTGTTTAGTAATCGATACTTGATAAGAATCACTCTTATCGAGGCGTGGTCTTGGTAAGTTGAAAAGGGACCCTGTCTACACTAGTAATAAGAAAGTAAAGAGCTGGGTTTCTATACGATATCAGTCTAGACGCACCGCATCTCTTAACTAGAATCTTAACCAGAAACCGGCTAGCCGGCAGGTCCACAGCGTACAAACGTCTGGGGATTTTTCTTGTCAAGTTTTCTCAACAAGTGCTCTTGTACAAGCAAAATATAATAGTTGGTCCTTTGAGGCTCGCAAACGCCAAATTGCGCATAGCTACTAAAACAGACTACATGAACCATGGCAGTTGCTGCTGAGCGAGAAATATTCTCTCATTTTATCTCTCTTTTCTTTACAGGTGCGTGACCAGCATGGTGTATTACGGGCTCGGTTTCAACTCGGGCAATTTGGCGGGAAATTTTTACTTGAACTTTGCTGCATCCGGATTGGTGGAAATTCCTGCGTACCTGCTCGCCACCTATCTCGTAGAGAAGTAAGAAAAATCTCTCCGTGATATTCTCTTTTTGCAGGAGCTCCCGCTTTTTGTTAGTATAGTCTGTAGGGTGGGTGTAGGGTTTAATGGCTCTCGATAATGCGACGTCACATTTTTCCACCGTGTTGGAACCGACCACGTCAGCCAGTTTCCTATCCAGTCTTTCTATTATCCATGATTTGTACGTTGGGGTAGACAAAGGTATGGCAGAATAGCAAGGCAGTGCAGCGCGAGGACCTGCGCGCGCATCTCTGTCGCGCGTCTCTTTTAACGCTTAAAGGCCTCCCGTGGATTAAAAATATAGGTGAAGACTGGGAACGGGCCAGGGTCCATCTGTCAACATGACCATATCAGAAATATAAAACACAAAGAGTGGTGACAAACATTGTTGTGAGCTTTCGCATGTTTATATACAGCTATTTCGAGACAGGTTGTCGGAAAAACTGTGCTCGCGACAATCCCGAAGGGTAATATGGGGTATGATCAATACACTGTTCCTGACATTGTAGCTGGCTGCTCAGTGTCAAGGCTGGTTTTCACAGGCGTCTGAGTCGCAAGAGCACTCGAAAATGAGAAATCGGAGTCCTAAGTGGAGTTATAAGCGCAAGAATCAATACGTTTCCATTAGGACACCGCTTGTAACTCCGTCGCTTACGACCTCGTGAAAACGAGAGAGTGAAAATTAGATTTTCATAAGCATTGTTATAGAAACAGACGCGGAAGAATATACCCATGAAAATGCTCATACCCTCACCATGTGACGGGTTTGCTATTTTTTTTCCCCTTCTTTCTACGATTCCGATTAACCAGATCGTAAACGACGAAGACGTAAGTGGGATCCGATCCGTCGATTAGATCATAGCGTTCTAGATGTGTTGTGGTCGCCTTTTGTACAGGGTTGTACTATCGCTTACAAAAAACTAAGGTTTTACTCGTCCTCCTCACTACAATTTAGTTGTCTTTTTTCTCATATCGCCCTGTTTAATTTTTTTCTGACAGAGTGAACCGCCGTTTTCCTTTGGTGGCTTATTATATTATTGGAGGAGTGGCTTTGATATGTGTTTTCTTCATACAACTATCAGGTAGAATGCTCAAGTAACTGCAGTCACTCTGATCTAGTCAGACCGTATTCGCCATGCTTATAATCTTGACCGTGGGAAAGACATTATCAGTTAAATACTTGGAAACAATCTAAACACAGTCGAACCTGTACCTTCGAATATAAATTCTGCATAACGGCCATAGCCACCGTAGTCTGCTACACAGCCGTTTTTAGTGTCGTCACGCAATGCTCCTCTCCACTAAGTGGGGAGGAGCGTTGCGTGACGACACTAAAAACGGCTGTGTAGCAGACTATAGCCACCGAGCATGCTCTTCATTTGGGGGACATTACAAGAAGTCATGCGCGAGAAGCACGTGAAAGGAAACACGGGAGCGATGGGCGGGGGTTTGCCGCTTGCTTATGCGTTCTCCCCCGGCTCATTTTGCTCGCCAATCGGATTGGAGGGCTTGCTCGAAGGGTATCACGGCCATTTAGAAGCGAAAGATGTAGAAACAATTTTCAAATTTTCTTTCCATTGCCCCAAAATATGATGTCGCATTACGTTTCTTACCCCACCCAGCCCACCGATAAGGGGCA
The DNA here is from genome assembly GCF_958299795.1 of Porites lutea. Lineage (NCBI taxonomy): Eukaryota > Metazoa > Cnidaria > Anthozoa > Scleractinia > Poritidae > Porites > Porites lutea. Next base: position 4,474,854 of record NC_133201.1, read on the forward strand.
AACCAACCCTCGGTATGTATGCGAGAATGAAAAGTGAGGTTGTACCGTAGTTTTTATATAACAAAGAGAGAAATGCCATTTCGCTATTACCCTATTAGAATTAACGAATAAAACCGACAACAAAATTGCCCTTGTAGTACTTAATTTGCACCAACCAGGAGATTAAAAAATGCTTCTGAATGAATTCACTATCTTTTTCCTCAGGAAAGCAAGATGATCATAAAGCTCTCATCATGGCACTGGCCTTGATTGGAAAGTTTACTATTTCTGCTGCTTATTACCAGATTTATATACACACCGCGGAACTGTACCCAACAGTCATAAGGTAATAACACAACATGGAGTGGAAGACACTAGCCTGTTTACAATCCCCTGTTTTTCCTTAAGATCGTTGAGATCGAGGGCTTACTGTAACGGGCGACCTTAATTTGAAGGAATCATTTTGACAGAATTTCTGGTCAACTTAACATGGCTTTTTGCGTTTTTCCCACCATGTTTGAATGTTTCGCGCCAGGAGAGGATATAGAGCTCTATACTCTCTTGTCTGCGCTCATTCGGGCATGCTATGAAAGATTCCCCCACCCGCCGGCTCAAGATAAGTGAAATGTCAAAATTGTCTGCAGTCTATGACCATTAAAACTCATCGGCGTCAAAAGCGTTGCAAGGGAAGAGGATCCAACTGGCGGTTGAATTGTGAATGGGTTAAGTCTTTAAGGCCCAAGTATGATCAACATCAATTTTTTCCAAAAAAAATATTTATACATTACGGTTAAAAGAAAAGATTTCGAGAGTCAATGAGATGATTACCAAAAGGCAAATGCTTTGGTCTTTTGTCTAATTCTCTCGCCTAATTCTTTAGAACGTTTCAGGGAACAAGCAATTAGTGCAATACATTTAACAAAAGGCTTCCTTCTATTCTTTTGGACGGTATGTATCTACCGGTTTACCAGCCCCGTTCTTAGGTTTCCATCCTACTCGTCCCCTGGGAACGAGGTTTTTCTGGCGAAGAAGAGGGTTTATTGTTTTGTCTTGTTTCATTAACAGGACCATTGGAGTTGGTTTCTCCTCTTTGTGCGCCCGAATTGGAGGAATGGCAGCTCCTTACATAGTGGTGAGCAAAAAAAAAAGAAAAGCATTAAGAACTGTCCTACACTAGGAGCTAGAAAGAAACTAGTTTGCGTCCTGTGACAATATTTGTACCGGCCTCTAGCAACCATTCAAAAACTGACGAGTAGCCCTTCGCTCGTCTCGACGTTGTTGTGTAAGAGAGTGAAATCAAAACTACCCTGTTAAAATAGTGGCATATATTTCAAAACCGAAACTCGCTTTTCCATGAAACAAGTTTCTTGAAGGTACTATAAAATCTGCGCCATAAGGCCTGGGAAAACTGATACAATGTTGTAAGGGGTTATGTCTAGGCTAGTACCCTTGGGTTATTTCTGGAGGGTCTTTACTGACCTAAGTAAGCTGTTAGTGTCGAAATAGATGATAAGCCTGCAATCATAGGGAATGGTGCAAGGGATTATAACCGCGGTTTTTCGGTGACGATCGTTTGTTACCTTTCCATTACAGGACAGCACTCCGTTAGTCGTCCCTGCAATCGTGTTTGGTGCTACGTCGTTTTCAGCTGGTCTCACCGCCATTCTGCTCCCCGAGACACGTGGAAAACCACTCCCAAATTTTGTTGGAGAAGCAACTCCAGATGACAAAGATCTTATACCACTGGTAGAAAGGAAAGAACCAGCTGGGGGCGACACGTCTGTTTAGAGGACAGTTGACTCTTCTTCTTGATGTACACCTTTTTAAAAAGGATTCCAGACAACTAGACTTCTAGCGCGTTCAAACGTTTGAGGCGTTTTCTTTTCAATTAGCGGCATTTCATTTACCATTACAGTCAAGGCAGGTCAAGCGTACCCCCCAAGATTCTATTAATGAATTTATTATATGAAAAATGAATCCGTTAGTCGTTCCCGTGACTGACGTCAAATTCTTTTCGGCCTTCCTGCATGTGTAATGAGTAGTGAATATTTTACGAGAACTTCTCTGTATTTGGTCAGATTGAAAATCTTTGAATGGATTAAATTTTTTAGAAGATATTTTCATCAAATTCAGGGGAACTGAGCTGGTAGAAATTTCGTAACTGCCTTGCGTGAGAATTCACGGCTCATCATACATGCAAGAATGCACCGATGAATCTGAAATCTACAACTACCAACGGATTCAATTTTCGAGTAATAAATTCATTGAGGGAATCTTGCGGGGGGGGGGGGGGGGTACGCTTGACCTGGCTTGACTGTAAGTCGAAATATAAGCAAGGATGTGTAAGATACAGTGGGAGTTCTCGTAAGCGGAAACCCTCGGGACGCGAAAAAGGCGTCCATAACTGGATCTGGCTGCAGGTTTGCGGACACCACATTATTACGGACAGTTTGCTGTGTCCCTGGGGAGGGAAAGCCCTTAACCTGTCTCTAAATTCAACCCGCCTAATGCACCTATCAATGTAAATCCCGTGAGGGGGGAGTGCGGGAAAGGGGCGGGGATTTGATGCCTGAGACTATCGCCCTGTCGGGCTTTTGATCGTGCGAAGCGGCCCCGGGGTCGGGACATTTGACTTTGACCGACAGAAGAAGGATATCAATTCAGAAGCGGATGCCAAGTCCGTCCCTCGAGGCTTTCTGAAAGTCACGCTGTTGGAGAAAGGTGAGAAGTTTTCATTGGTTTTGATCGCCATAATCCGATATTTTAAACTGTCATCTAAACAGATAATGTCTATTTTAAGAAAGTTTTTATCTTCAAGTTCCCATCTGATTGTAAAACTCGATTGAAATCTAATTCCACCATGAAAGTCAGAGGATTTTTTACAGGTCACTGATCCGACCTGTTCCGACATGTTGAGCAGATGTTATAAAGCATTTTACGTTTCATTAATATTTTTTTATATTATGATAGCACGGTCAATCTTCCTAGAGTGATTTTGTTGTTCAAAATAAGAGATGCTAGCTAGTGGAGAGAGAAAATACTTAATTACAGCGAGTAATTTAACGGAGCTTATGTTTAGTAAGGACGTACTTTTGAAATGTTCTTTTAATTCGTTTTATGCAGTATTATAGTATTGTTTGTTAAGATTTTTTCCCCAGGGTTGGGGGCTTTTTTGACACTTTTGATTGACCTTTCGTTTCCCACCCTGGGGAATTTGATCAAAAAAATTTAAAATTTGTCAAATCCCCACCCTTTGCCCGCACACCCCCCCCCCCCACGGGGTTAACATTGATAGGTGCATAATGCGGACACCCCCCGTTCATACGGACACTTTCTATGGCTCCCTCAGTGTCCGTGGGGGTTGAGAAAGACTGGGTTTTGTGAAAGTGGCCGTAATTATAGCTGTCCGCTTACGAGAGTGTCCGTTAGGAGAACTTCCACGGTAATCGCGTTCGTCAGAATGCATCCTTATCTTGGTGTTCCTGTGGTACAAAGCCACAAATGTTCGAGATATCGGGGCGACTGTCGAATTAGCCGCCGCCCCTGATTTCATAAGGAGCAACTCGGCCGGGAAACTGGACTCCTTTCGACTCGATTTCGTTTCAGTAAGTGACGAACGCGGGGCGGGTCCATAATCAATGATTACCTGTAGTCAGAGTTAATGTTACTATCTTTTCATTTTGCCTAAAGTGAAAGAGCTTTTTTTTCGCTGAAAATACTTTGCAGCATGATCATCTTGGAAAATGGCGGCGACAGAAAATAAGTTAAGCTCAAACTTTTCTTTCTAAAAAGGCATTGAACAGCGATTTAAATATGTAAATAGGCGGGTTCGTATAGTAGCGAAGAAGCTTGTTAAGTTAAAGAGGATTAATATATATCATCATGTTAGCCTCGATAAATAAAAGGTCGGGCCAGTTCTCGTTCTTCCCAAAATTCATAGGCGCCTTACAAAGCAGTTCCAAGTGATTTTCAGATATTGCCATTTACAGTCAACTTTCACTCAGTTTTAACGGACACTGTAGAGACCTCGAGTTAGTGCCCTTGGGGGGGGGGGTAGTGCCATATATGGGCCATATAGGTATGTGCCGCTGTGAAGGGTATGGTTTTCAAGCAGTTTACTCTAGGATAGGGTATATAAATCAGAACATTTGGGTCTAGAATAGGGTATCATTTTTCAGGAAAGTGATCAGTTGGTTAAAGATTTTATCTAGACTAGGGAAACTAACTCTAGGATATGGAGGATTGGGGAGTTTACTCTAGTATAGGGTAGCAAAATTTAGCTGAACTAGCTCTGGTATAGGGTAAGGGTTCCAGGGTCCCAGCGGCACATCCCCACCCAGAAATTCCTGAAGTACCCCCCCCCCCCGGGAGTTAGTGTCCTCATTAGCGAGAGTTCGTAATAGCGGTAGTATGTCAGTCAAACATCTGTAACGTCTGTTCATTTTGTCTGTCCTTATTACCGGGGTTTCCGTTATAGGCGAATCTTTCCTGACGTCATTGTTTACATTTTTCCTCATTAGCATACATAGAAGCGGTGGCTGCATATATGAACTAAATGCTAAAGTTGAAAGGGCTGGTTATGATTAAGTTAAGCAATTTGTGCAATTTTCAGCTTTTTATCAGCATTATTGCAGGAAATATCAGCCATCAAAAACTGCGAAATTGTTGGGTGGCAAAAAAGTTAATGAGCCATACATTCTCTGTAAAATTTCGAGGTTTTAGAAGACAATTTCTCCGAAACCATTCGTTGTATTGGGCTCAAATTTTCAGAGATAACTGAAACTGTTATGCCCTTTCAATATTCAGAGTTTTTATTTTATTAGCGTCATCAAATAGTGATAAGCATATTTTAATGAGGCAAAAAGTGTAAATAAAGATTCGCCTATGGCGCGGTGTCCACAAGGGGAAGTCTGACTGTTAAAAATCTTTGATGATCGATGTCGTTTAGCTTCAAGTCTTACAATAACGCACCGACAAGGAAATACATGGACTATTATTATTTAAAGTACTTTTTGTACGAGTAATGTCTCAATGTTAGCCTTTAAGTCAGTCGTTAAGCGTTTTGGCTAGATTTTAAGCTTTCTACTGGACGTGCATCTCTTCGCGTAGAAGCAGAATCGTGAAGATTGAACTATATTTTTGGAATGAAACGTGTAGTGGAAAAAATTCGAGATACGCGGAAGATAACGGTCGATTAACCCCTTCCCAGCGAATCCTATGGTGTTACCTTTCAAATGGCATGGTGCTCAAGTTGTTTCTTAGGATTTTACCAAAACAACGTTGGAACTTTTGTTTGTTTGTTTTTTTGCATTGTCCATGTTAGGAGGGAAATGATTAACAAACAATGAGTCGCAGGTTTACTCTTCTTCAGAGACCTCTTTGTGCCGTGGGGAGACTGAAGAGAAAGAAAAAGAAAGCGTGCGGGGCTCGATGGAAAGGGAAGAGAGAAGAGAGGCTTTTTCCTGCCTTTTCCCTCTTCCCATCGTCCCCCGCGCACCTTCCCAGCGGTAGCCTCTATGCGGAGGAGAGAGGTAGAAGTCATTCCCGATTTCCCATTCCAGTGGGTTTGATTGACTAACTCTCCTTTCAGGACACGAAACTGCCAGATGTCAAGACCAGGATATGAGGGAATTTCTTTCCTGAAACTCTCGCTCTCAGACAGTTCCTATTCCTAATCCTCCTTTTCGTCACGATGAGTTTTTACAACTGCTGAGCGTGCAGTATAATTGTCGGAACTTGTTAGTGCAAAAGCCGATTAAGGGTATTATAACGTCCATGAGAAAACTGTCGGATTGGAGAGTGTCCATTTTAGTTCACAACGACTGTTTTCCTTAACACGCCCAGCCTTATTGTCGCGATAGTGGTTAAAAGGTGGTGATAGTGTTATAGTGAAAATAAGTAGAGCTTTTCTTCTGGTCATTGTAATCAACCTTTGTCTCTGATACTGGCCCTACCTTAACTCCAAACATGTCCCTAACGCCTTTAGTCCCGGCCACGACCCCACGGCCACAAATTTGGCGCCCGCGTGCCCTTGCGAACGAGACATCGTATGATTCTTGAACAGCAGATATGTGAAATATTTGAACTACTCAATCTTCAGTTTCCTTTTCAAAGCCTACGTCTTTGTTACGTATTAACACCCCGAGAAGTTTTTTTGCCTTCTTTACTGAGAGGCTATTTGTTCGTGTTGGGTGTGTCCATGAGAGGTATTAGAAGAGCGTGATTATGTCATCCTCCCCCCATCCTTGCAAGACACACATGAATGACGATTCATTGAGCAATACAGTTATCGCCATTTTAAGCTAAAAGAAATTCTATTCTCAGTTAAAGTTATGAATTTAGCAACCACGGAGGTCATAGGCAGTTTTCCTTTTCGAGTACATATCGATACAATCGATAAAATTATAATAATTTCCCGTATTTCTGTACCGTGCGGTAAACAAACAACGTGAAAGATACCTATTTCCGGTCGCTGTCGATTTGTCTTCTAAAACCGGAATAATATCTTCACACTCTCAAAATTTCTTAACATCTTTCGTTAATCTGGGAACAGCTTCGATTCCATAATCATCCCTATTAAAAATTTCAGAACCACGTCGAGAAATCAAGTCGAAAATTTTATTTCCCATTGTATTATCGCCTAAGGGGATTAACGGTTTTGCACACGGAATTATTTTTAACTCATCTCAAATTTGGAGTCTTAAACGTTATTGATTATTGATTGACTTGGGTGCTTGTGAAATATATTTTTTGGCACGTTTATTGTAGCAATTAAATGGTGCAATGGAGCGATTATTTATTTTCTTTGCGCTTCGCAAGCAGTGTTTGCATTTCCGCCACTTCGGAGACATGTCTTCGATTGTCTTCGATGTGAATGGCAATTGTTTTCTCATCCAATCAAAAATCTTTATTTCCTGAACTACCGAAGTCCCGGATAACAACAGGAAACGGCTTCTGAGTAAACCGATTGATATTGATCGCAATGGCCTAGATTTGATCCAATTTTATGCCAGTTTATACCTGTCTTAAAAAGTATGGCTGATATAGACGAATCGAAAGTTCCTTCTGTGCGTCAAGGTAAGATCTTGCTGTGAATATGGGCAGAAATACTCTTGAAAACGTTGTTTACTTCACATGACCAAGGGTAGCTTGATTTTAGCTTGTCAAAGGGCCATTTATTCCAGTAGATTTTTCTTTTGTTTTGTACAGAGTGGAGGAAAGAACACATTAAATAAAAAAATTCCTGTCGTATCTACTGTTCAAGTTTTTCCACTGGAAATGTCATAATATTATACACCTTGGACATCGAATCATTTGAATCGTCGGCAAATTTACCATATAAATCGAAGTGTAGAGGGCATCCAAGTTTAGACAGTTACATGCGTTGAGTTTACTGCTGTTCATATTAAAATCTTGGGCCACAAAACCGATATAAACTTTACCTGAGTGGCTCTTAGAAGCTTCAGGCGTATGTATCGCATTTTTGAAACAGTTATTTTTTATGGAAGAAGAGACGAGATCCCATTGTGTTCTCAAATGTCAGCTAGCGGCCGCCATCTTTGACTGATCACATCTTTCAAATAAAATTTCATCGCGTCGCTTTAATCTCTTTTGTTAAACAAATTGCGTTAAAGATCATTGCAGAACTCGGAGTTGTTGCTAAGCAAAGTAGATATTAAGTTAGGAATTTATTCTGTAGCGCTGTGAATTTGAGACAACTGGAATGGTACAATTTGCCCACATGCTGTCTGTAATCTTCTTGTGAAAACATCTTACAAGTGAGCATCATTTACTTTACTTACCCATTTGTTTAAAAGGCCTACCTAGCTGGAGTCTGTTTGTCGGTTAAGCGTGGTATCATACTTTTGCGGCAAAATGGAATCCGTAAATCGATATTTGAGCTGTTCTGTCACATAAACGAATAATCTTTACTTTCAAGTAAAATACTTCTTTGACGAATTTTGTCCTGATCCAGGTCGTGATCTTGTAAATCTCATTGTCTGCTCATTGTTAGACATAGTTCGTAAAATTATTATAGGTGAGATATTTTTTTTAAAAGAAAGACATTTTTTCCAACCTGAAATTACTCTGTACTAGGCGGGCTGTTGCTTGCATTAGCAGACTTAAAATTAAAGTTACTAGACAAAAATTCCAAATCAAACAGTTCAACTTTGTAAACAATCTAGTTTCATTAACTATCGAAAAGAAAAAAACAGAAAACATGTTCTGCCCTAGAATAAAATTTTGGAGCTTTTGACATTAAAAGTAAACTGAATATTTTCACACGTTCTTTTGTGTGAGGTAAGCCGGGACGAGATCTTTTGTTTGCTGATTATTTATATCTGCCAAGGTCAATTGAAAAACGTGAGAAAATTAGAATTGAGAATATTCTTTTTTCCAACATGTATGCTCCCTATGAGGTCCAGCTACAAAAGATAATTTGTACAGTGACGAGCCCTGTTTTAAAAACATTTTAAAAGCTGTTTTCAAAACATGATATGAAATTTCACTCCTGATCAATTTAGTACTTAATTCTGCTAATTTGTTTGCTACAATTTTACAGCTGATTTCGATGGATACGACTAAAATTGTTTAGTAATTTTTTTGGAAGATAATTTTCTCCTTTAGTTTCATGTTGTGGAAGTTTGCAATTTCCCCTAAATCTGGATCTTGAAAAAGAATAAAGCTGTCATAATAGAAGTTTTTTTTAAAAAAAGTAATGTGATTTGTTTTACTGTCTTATCTTGTTTTAACACTGTTGGGCTATATTATGTACAAAATATTTGTGATAGTGGGTAATTGTATAGCTGTAGTGCAACCAGGTTTTCACTATTTGTAAAGTAGAAGGGTGCCCAAGGTTGAGAAGGCAGAGAAAGATAGAAATTTGGTTTGAGAATGGTCCTTTTTCGAATTAAATATTGCTGATGAATATAGATATTAACGATACATTCACACAGGGTTTATAGCCGCAACATAAAGTAAAATATTCACAAATTTCAGCAAGTAAGTGTTTGAAATTTGAAAATACCCAATAGAAAGAGTGATAAACAGGTCTTCTTCTTGTTGGAATTTGTGAATATAATTATATTATTTCAGATGGAGGCCAAGCCAGTAAAAAATGCATCTTTACTTCTTTTATTCAGCGGTCATAGTGAATTTGAAACTAGACTATTGACTTTTTGTGGGGGCTTGAGGACATGTTCCGTGCTTAGAGTACGCTAATGGTAGTACCCAGGTTCCAGCTTTTAATGAAACCCACGGTGTACAAAGCTGAGCTGTGTACGTACAAACAAATTAAAGTAGTGTCCGATAGCCTGTAACTAGTGGATTTTGCGATAGGGCTAGTCAAAATATATTCTTTTCTTGACCTGCCGGATGGACAAGTGAAGTTTTTTTGGAGGAATTCGAATTACAGAAGTACTGCAAAACAAATTGCTGGTTTCAATTCCTAACAAATTCATTTGGATCAAAAGCTTTTTCAAGCTGATCTGGCAACATGAAATCATTGCAATTACATGTATTATTACAATGAATAAATAAAACTACAAGTAATTTATTCACCACTAGTGTTATTAATTATAAATAATAATAATAATAATAAATTGATTATCAATATCCTGCTCATCAAAATAATTTTTCAAAAATATTATTATTGGCAGGCTACATAAAGTAACAGCTACAAGCTGTAAAGCTGATTTTCTTGGCACCCTTACAGGGAGAGCTATGGGATTAACCTGTTAATCTATTTATTTTATTGTCTGCAAACTAAATTGGGCATCAGGGCCAGTGAAAGTTGAATTACCTGCATGTCTCTTTAATTTTATAAAGACCTTAAACATGACTCAAAATAAAAATAGTTCGACTTGGCACGTGACAGTCACACACAGGTAACCAAATTTGCTGCCATTTTAGTCCCCAAATTTTTTTCTCCTTGCTATATATGGTGACCAATGCAGCCATACCTTAAAGCTATGTGGGATTGTGTCTATTTGCATGTTGGCTGTCAAATTGTGAAAAACTTACACCCAATTATGGATGTACATCAGCTGTAGCTTAAAATCATGAAATTTCTAATTATTAAAATGATTTTAACTTGATGTGATTCTATTATCCTACGCGTAATAACCCTAAATTAGAAATGACAAAATTAGAAAACAAACTGGGTACATAAATATAAACTTGAATGTAAACCTTAAATTTCATTTGAAACTGATCACTGTGATTTTCAATGCCAGAAGATTGTAACATACACATAGGCTATGCCCGCTTTATTGTCCTGACAGAGTTATTTTTGTTTTTCAGTTTGTCAGGATTTCATGGTGCGTGAAGATGCGTCCCTTGCTCATCGCCTGCAAGAAGAAGAATGTAATTAATCTTTCTTATTAACTTTAACAATGTCAGTGGGCTGGGTATGATTGTGATTTTGACTAGAAAACAAGTATAGTGTTGAAATTTAGAGCTCTTAGCTATTTTCATCTGCTATTTGTCATTATAAATCAGCTTTTACATTGTAGCTTGGTATTATTGTATTGTACCTTACTCTCAACATGCTCTGGTTACAAAATATCCCCTCCCACGTCAGCTTTGCCTGGCAAAACTGTTCGTAGTGATAGCTATGAACCAGTCGCTGTACATACATATGTACCTAGCCCTTATTAAAGTGTCTGAGCATTCTAGGGCCTCTTGGCTCTAATTGGGGAAACACAGTGGAGTTTTAGGTAACTTTTCTTAATGTTTGTCAATGTGGTTGTTTTAATTTGTAGTTGGCAATCACTACATCAGAAACCGGAGTGAAAGAAAAACTGTTCGTGAGGATGTTAAAGCTGCAAAGATTACATATTTAGAAGAAGTAAAACATTCTCAAATCCTTCCCGAAGATATGGTACACAATATGTGAGTTGAACTAATATGTATCATTGGTGTATTTTTTAGACTAGCTGTGCATTGAACAGAGGCGTTAATAATGGATTCAAACAGTTTCATGCAAATTCTCTTGCCTTCAAAACAAACCGACTGATTTGAGGCATTTTTATGGTTTGTCATTTTTTTACAACCAATTGTATGCAGTCAAATTGTGTTATTATGTAAGAGTGACTGTTTTTTCAAAAATTATTACATGTATATTAAAAAATGGAAATTAATCAGGCAAGACACAAATAACTCTACAGTCAAATCCTGTTAATACGGACACTGAGGGGCCATAGAAAGTGTCTGTATAACGGGGTGTCCGAGGGTCAAATTTAGAGGAAATGTAAGGGCTTTCTTTTCCTAGGGAAAAAGCAAACTGTTCATAAAAATTTCGTCTCCATATTAAGTGTGTGTCCTTACATCGAGTTTGACTGTGTTTTCTTCAGTTCTAATGTATAACAAAGGAAGTCATCAATGCTTCCCTTGGTTGCATTGCTTGATTGGCACCTGACAGTTTCAAGCATAAAGTAAGAAAACTGTAGAATGGGGGTTTAACTATTGTTTTATTGACAGTATAACAGTGGAGATCTAGACTCATGAGCAAAAGCACAAAACCATAAAACCATAAAGTACTGCAGTGTAATAATCTATTTCCGGTGAATACAATGACTATAACTACTGCCGTCTGTCAATTGAGGCAAGGAACAATATCTGCTATCAGGATTCGGGAACAATTTTTTGAGGTCACTGTGACTTCATAGACTGAGGAAATTTGGCAATATGCTTAAACAGAGGTTCCGTTTTACACTTTAATTTATTGTGCAATTTCAAAGTTTAACTTGTTTGAATTAAAACCATTATGAGTTAAGGTGCTAGTCATGGATTAGTTATCTCACATCTGATTGGCTTTTTCCTCACCGACTGTGCAGTGACATTCCAGAAATATTTCTGGTGTTCTCTTGCTGTGAGCCTTTTACCTTAAAAATTTACGTGTGATAGTCAGGCAAAAGTAACTTTATCACAGGTCAACAATCAGTCTTTGCAATAAAATACTGTTTATTGGAAGAAATTTAAACTTCAGTTTAGAGCACAGAGTAAAATGAATTTCTCGACTTAGCTGATGAAAACGTGGCAAAAGAGAATAGTAATTACTGTGAGTAAGGGATATTTCACTTCTGAATATAACCAATCGACAATCATTTCTTGTGATTTCCTGCAAGTATTGAGGTCTGAGAAAGAAAGGTTATCTTGGTTTCAAGCTCTCTTCAGCAGATATTAAATAGTATTTGATATTTAGGTGTCAGCAATTAGTGATATTAGACTTCCTTGTATACACAAATGTCAATTATATATATATGATCTTGCATGAAAACGTGCACTAAATTATTAACATGTTACAGCAAGTCACAGTGGCTTAATTTGAAAATTTTTTCCTTGAGGAGAGTGAAAAAAGTTGTTATTTTTTTATAGCTTGGATCTGTTTTAATCTTACAGAAACTCTCTATTTTCAGCATGCCCTCATACTTGACATCACCATTGTGTTACAGGGCCATAAAATGTCAGTGTTTCTGAATTAAACATAAGATTTTTTAACTACTTTTCTGACTGATTTTACATACATTAAATCTTATTCAGTTAAAGAAGAAATAATCATATTCAGGTAGTGGATATTATTAAGAAGGGATCAAAATTTATACAACTTGTGAGCAGATTGATTTGCAGACAGTTTGCTATTAAAAGACAAGAATTATTAACTATGTAAAACATGTTTGACTTAATTATGCAATATCACTGAATTCCGGCAATATTATAAGAAAACTGAAATATCACGCACATGTTAAGCTTCATTGCTTGACCAGACGTGTATCATTGCTCAAAATGAAAGTGAAGTCTCTCGTTTGTTTCTGCAGGCCAAACCCAAACTGGTGAGAAACAGAATAATATTATGATTTTTCCTCCATCTTACTTAGAACTGGGCATATTTCAGAGGTGTTTTGTTTGTGTCTTGCAAAAGCAGTGACTTTAAAATTATAATTTAAGTTTGCATGACTGTGTATGTTAAATTATGTACACTGTATCTTTATCTCAGGGAAAGAACAGAACACTGGCTAGCCATAGATCTTCAACATAAACTGCAAAATGAGGTAAGGACTATGGAACATTCTATTTAATTAGGTTATTTAATTTCTTAAAACTCGGACATTCAGGTATGTGTCTGAGCAAGTATATTCTGAATGTAGAGTAATCAAGGGTGTTGTTCACCGGTAAGCGTGAAAGGATGAGCAATGATCTCCGTGACTAAAACAGTGGATGCAAACATAATTAGGCGACATTCAAGGAGGTGTGAGATTATTTCAGCATAAATTGAAGTGCACACGCTAAAATGAATGTACAACTGTATGTAAGGTGCAAAATGGATTCAGAAAAATATTAAATATCTTTGTGATTGTTTGGTTTTTGTTGTTTCAATCCATAATGCAAACTTTAAAGATCACAGTTCTAGGGCAGGTGTAGTTTATAAGCTAGACATCTCAATTCCATGAAAATTTAACAGTTTACTTGTCTCTACAGGAAATAGAGTGTGAGAGAAGAAGAAGGGACGCTGAAACTAGAGATGAGGTATGCCAAGTAGAACATATCATTTATTTGACTCTGTTGTCTGCTGTGGATGTAAACATGCATATAATATAAGCCAGCCCATAGCTACAATTATTAAATAATAAAACTCAGCATTGTTCCTTTATTGCAAGGGTATCGTCAGCCGCTTATCCATGTAGTCGAAACAAACTCTGAAATGGTAAAATTTGAAAAGTAGGCAGCTGTCTATTAACAGTATTGCTAGTAAGCATTTAGTATTGCTGTTAGATATATATAAAGCTGTACTTAAACATAAGGTCATTAGCTCTGCATATTAGTTTGTCTGTGAACCTATGGTTCTTTTTAGCTATTGTGGCACTGTTCGTAACTTGTGGAAAAGGAAGGAGTGCGTGGCAAAAATCCCAAGACACTTGTGATTGAAGTACTAGATTTCCCTTTCAAATTACCTCATGTTTGGTTTTTGAAACAAGGGAGAATTTGTTGTATGATCAAGTTACTTAAGGCCTTTTTCAGGCACCCCTTCAAATATTAGGTGACTTCCTGAGTAGAAATACATTGTACATGTACTGTAATCTTGGACAAAGTGGGGTGAAAATTTAGATCCCCCTCCACCTCCAAAATCGAGGATGGAAAAATGATGCATTTAGGCTTTTGCCCCCTTCATTCTTGATTTCAAGAGTATGGGGGGTTTGCTATGCCATTATTTTTATTCTGTCCAAGATTATAGGATTTAAGAAATATCCATACTTGGATTAGTACAAATTCATTGTAAATTTTTGTGGGGGAGAACTCTCACATTTAAAACCATAAGTGTTTCAGGAGAGGGCATGGAGCTGAACTGTGAGTTTTCAACAACATACCTGTGTATATTGCAGTTAATTTTTCTATTTTAGTTAATTTTTGTTTTTCCTTTGTTTCAAATTCATTACCATACATTACCATACTCCAAAACAATGGAAAAATAAAAATTAACTGAGATAAAAAAATAACTACAACATGTACATGTACGTGCCCTAGACCTTAAGTTATTCTTTTGTAGAGTACTCCATTCTTTGAAGGTTTGAAAAACTTCAGGCATTCTCTTACCCTCCAAAACTTTCAACTTCCCCCCCGCCCCCCCATCCCGCCCCATTCTATGCTCTTTTTTGTGCTGCCTACAATATCTGAACACCTGAAACGAGCTGCACAAGTTTTTGTGATCTCTTTATATTTATTCTGTGTAGAACTAGTTCCAAAAAGTGGGCGATTCAATTATAACCACAATGGTTTATTGTATTGTATTTGTTGTTATTTAGGCAATTGCAAGACAGATGCAAGAAAAGGAAGCCTTAAAACTGGAGCGTGCAAGGCAAAGGCGGTTGGAACGACAACGACAGGAAGAGCAAGAGAATACAATGCTTAATGATGCTATTTCACACTTAACAACAAATGGCGAAAACCATGTGAATCATTATGACCCTCCTGAAACACAAACAGGTAAGGCAAACACTTCAGTTTTGTACCTAATTGGGCCAGGGGGTTGGGGAAAAAGAAAAAAAAAGAGGTAAAAGTAGTAGCCTTCCCAACTCTTCTAGCTATGATTTGTACATGTGGTTTCAAGTTTGTGGTGGAACTATTCATACAGAAGTAGTGTATCTTTTGGAGTAGCAACAATAGTAATGCAGGGCTGCCATTAAGAGGCGAGGGCCAGGGATTCCCCAGGGCTACTATGGACATGGCCCCTGGCTACTATCAAATGAAAATAGAGGCAAAAGAAACCCTTAGCTGTTTGATTCCCTGCCTACTTGTTGTATTTACCCAGCAACTTGAAATCTTAGTGACAACCCTGGTAATACTTATTAAAAGTATTTGGTTTGTGATAATAGGGCCATTTATACAAGGAAAAATAAGACGCGTCTTACATTAGACGCGTCTTAAATAAGACGCGAACTGTACCATTTATACGAGCATGTCTTATCTAAGACGAGAACAGCTCGTATAAATGGTTCGCGTCTTATTTCTGTCCTTGACTTGTTTTCATGTAAATGTTGCCTGTAGCAACGGCAATTCAACGTGGCGCGCCAAAAATTAACGCATGCGTACTATGTGTTCGCGTCTTATTTAAGATGCGAAGGTCATTTATACGAAGTTTTTCTCGTCTTAGCTAAGACGCGTCTTATCTAAGAACAGCTGTTAAGGGCTGTTCTAAAATAAGACACATCTTAGCTAAGCCATCTTATTTTAGACGAAATGTGCCGTTTATACGGAAAGTTCGCGTCTTATTTAAGACACGTCCTATGTAAGACACATCTTATTTTTTATCTTATAAATGGCCCTATTGTTACCTTAGCTTTACAGTTTATCTCTTTCACTGCTGGAGTACTTGATGGAGTTTTGTAAGGTGACTCTAAACGTTTGAGTCTGTGGACGAAATTATATGATGTGACCATTCAAATGAAAGCTCTCTGCCTGTACTTTCATAGAGTGCTATTTGTTTTTCAAAATTTGGTCAAAATTTGCTTTTGGCTAAATTTGGCAGTGACAGGATTATGTAAAAAAATGTATTAGTAATAACCTCCATCTTCTGCTCTGTTAGCAGCAAGAAATAGTCCCCCTGTAAAAGAAGACATGCGACCTCATCCTAAACTGACGGGAAAAGGAAGCAACAGCAGTAGAGGCTCAGAGAATGGCTATTATCAGGGAGATGGAGCAGCTGTGGTACAACTTCCCCCACCAGCTGAAGGAGGGAGACTGGAATCTGACAGGATAATAATGGCCGATGGAACAGCAATTGATCTGTTTGATGAAAATGATGATGTGGAGGTGCGCGAGAAGGCACACAAAAGGTCACGAGAAAAGCAGGATGAGGTTTGTAATTGAACACGAAAAAATCTATAAATTACTTAAATTAATTATTACTGAGTGGCCATGCCAACTGAAAAAAGGGTAAGTGATGTTTTTCCCTCAAAATTCACACTGCTACAACTCCAAAAATTTTGCTTATGATTTTCCCAGCAGTTAATAGTCAAAAATCTACATACCAGTGACACCCATTTTTGGGCTCATCCTTGGTGTAAAAACCTGTGAAACTCACAAGTGACATAAAACAATGAACACAATGACGCCAGTGAGAAGTCAACACAATCAAGCCAAGGAAAATAATGGCTAGAAAGCAAAGAAAAACCTCACAGGTTTTTACACCGAGGATTACCCCATT
Source organism: Porites lutea (assembly GCF_958299795.1). Lineage (NCBI taxonomy): Eukaryota > Metazoa > Cnidaria > Anthozoa > Scleractinia > Poritidae > Porites > Porites lutea. The sequence goes on from NC_133201.1 coordinate 4,491,535, forward strand.
TTTGAGTTAGTTTCCAGGGCTTGTTTAGTGATGTGAGACAAGTATTTTTCCTGTTACGCTAGTAATTTTTCTTGCTCGCTGGGCCCAATTGTGCAAAGGTTAAGGAAAATTATCTCTAAATTAAATCAGGTCTTGAAAAAAGTCCCGTCTGTTAGTCTGGGACAGGTGGATTTTCTTGCTGGGAAAGTAACTTTTAAAGCTCAGGCTCTAGGTATGTCGTCCTCTTACAAAATCATTTACTAAGACAAACAAGAAGTGGCCTGGGGCAAGCAAAATGTGAAAGTTGGAATTCAAGTTTTTTTCGAGCCCAGTAAATCATAAACTTAGAGGAGGATGTAACAGCCCCAGGCAAGGAGAATTTGAGTCTCATTCATGCCATGCACAGGGCTGTCACTAAGAGGCGGAGACCGGGGATTTCCCCCGGCTACTATGAACGAGGCCCCAAGCTACTTTCATAGGAAAATAGACGAAAAATAATTTTGGCCAAAAGAAATCCCTAGCTGTTTGATTCCCAGCCTACTTGTTGTATTTATGCATGTACTGTACTGTTATCAATTTTCTATTAAATTAAGTGTTTTAAAATAGTCATTTCTGTTATTAGGAATTTGCAAGAAAGTTGCAGGAAGAGGAAAAAAAGGTAATGTGTGCTAAGAGTGATCAAAATTCAATTTCTCTTTAAAGTGACACTGCACAATCAGGCTTAAGGGTCATGAGAAAAAAGGAAATAATCAGCAATACCATAGAAAATGTGTAGAGAACAGTGTACAGAGTTTGCATGCTAGTATTAGTGGTTACTTTGAAGTCTTAAGAGTAATCAGCATCAGTTTTCTCCTCTGATAGTACCTTTACATCATAAGAGAAAATGATTTATGAGAAATAATACAGTGATCATCCAAATGAAAATGCTTTTATCTTTTTAAAAACAAATTCTCCCAACCAATTCTTTAAAACTTAAAAAGCGAGAAGAAAAAAATGGGCTGAGTTAACTTTCGCAAAGACTTCCGGGTTTAAAAAGAAATTGGCCAATAGGTGACCGGCGCTTGCCCAGTTACGATCCCACAAACAATTGCGGGACGCTTTTCAGCTCCAGTTCCCTACTCGTCTCTGTATGGAGACGAGGCCGGAGTACTTGTATGTGGATTTTGGGACTTATAGGGTTAAGGGTTGACCAGATGTTTTGGGCGGTTTTCATCACCTAATCGCAGTGTTTTCTCTTTGAACCATTGATCTATAATGCTAGATAATAATTCTTGGTTTGCAACTACGTGACAACGCGGCCATGTTAAGGGTCAATACAATAGAACTTTTTCTCGAAGAATTTAGATGAAAATAGAATTTAGTTCCCAGAGGAGAGTATAATGTTTTTGTTCTTGCCCTCCAACATGGCCGCCGTGACGTCACGTGCAAACCAGCAATAATGTTGAAAGAACATTGCAAAGTGAAAATAATAAATTCTGCATATTTGTTCCAGAGATCTTCAATCTTCAATTTCTTTTTTCTTTAGATGTTAGAACAAGACCGGCAGGCCGCAAATGATAGGAGAGTGGCGTTAGAATATCAGGACAGGGTAAGAATAAACAGATTGCTTAAAGAAATCCAAACTTCTGTTAGTCCTAAAACGCCTTAACCCATTCGCTCGTAGGAAAAAACGCGTTTTGAAGCTAGGGGAGCCGTTTTCTAGCCTCTGTCCAACTATGAAGCGCTAAAACTTACCACAAAATCGTTTGCAGGTCGCACACATGGCAGCGTAAGCCGCTCCTCCGCTGGCTTCACTGTCCTGTTTTAGAGAACGAGTGGGAGAATGGGGAGAGAACGGGGAGTGATTCTCCTCCTTTTTTTGTTCTCAGACTCCTCACGGTCAGGGTCAGCCTATGGCTTCCTTCTGATCCAGATGCAGCATATTAGCTTGCGAAGTTCGGGCCTTCGCAGAAAGCAAAATTTGAAGAAAATTTTGGGTTTAAAAGTAACACAACAGTTTTGCCTTTTTTTTTTCGCTTTTCTTCCCTTCTTTTTTTCCTTTTGCTGGGCATTTTGTTGGCTTCATTTCGTTAGGAAAAGTTTCTTGGAAAGCTTTTAGGTGAAAGGAAACGTACGGGGTAGTGGAATGAGATTTTCATTGGAATTTTCGGGTCAGCGTTGTGTGGTTTTTTGACCGAATCGTACTCATTTTGGTATGGTTTGAAAGATCTCTTCATCTTGCACAAGTTAGCGGACAAAGTTGTCCTTGACCGTTAAAAATGATGACGTCACCAGCGGGAGAAGAAACGTGGATCCGCACGGGTGGTAACGGCCGGTTCAGGGGCAAAATGGGTTAAGTTAGATTTAGTGAAGATAACACTTGAAGGAAACCCCAAAATGCTTGACCATTCAGATAAATTAAAGCTAATAAACGGTACTTTCCTATATGAGGTATTTGTAACTGGAAAGTCAGTGGATGTAATAAATGTTGTGACTATTTCGATTAAAAGCTAATGAGTATTACATTCCTGTTGTGTTTCTTATTATGTTAAATGTGACCATCTAAGTGAAATCTCTTTAGCAGCGCTTTCATGCCACTCTTTGGAATTAAACGGTTTTTAAGGGAATGTTTGGCTGAGTCAACAATAAATTATACTTAACATAGTGCTAAATGTTATAATTACAGGAATTCGCAAGAGAGTTACAAAGAAGAGAGTACGTTCGATTACAGAAGCTCAAGAGAGAGAGACAGCTGAGAAGAGCTCAAACAGTTCCCGCTGAGAGTACTGCTGGCGGAAGCACAGGAGAACTTCAGGTGAGACGTGCTGCATTGAACAAGTGATGACATTTTGCAAGTAATGGTTTTCGTAAAGCTTTAAAGTTTTAGTCGTAGTTATACATAGCGTGAGAGAAGCAATGTCTGGCAGTATATCCATCGTTGTGTTTTGAGGTAAAAGAGTTCACGCTCGCTCACGCTCAAGTTTGTTTCCCGCGATGCTCCCTTCGTGCTTTCCGCCTTTTGCGCGGGAAATTCCATAACCTCTTTTTCTGATTAAAACTTCCAACTGTTTTCGTCAATAATCTACCCTGTCATCCTGTTTCCGGGGATTCTCAGTTAGCAATGTATCTTACGAGATCTCTGATCTTTGCACTCATAACTGGTCAACTCAAATTGCCATTCAGTGCCATCTCTACTTTTGTGATTTTAGCCTGTTCACACCCTCTATCTTCTCTTCAAAGTCCGTCGAGCGCGGGTAATAAAATATAAATCGCACGGGATTTATTGACCGCCGCGCTCGCTTCGCTCGCGAGCACGCCGATGTTTTTGAAAAGAACGAAAAAAGAAATAATAATAAAACAACGTCTGTTTACAGGCTATTGTCATTTTAAATCACCATTCCCGGTTTGATTGATTTTTTTATAGTCGCATCAGAGACTACCATCGTATGACGAGGCAGTCCAGAGAGAACCAATCCCTGATCTACTGCAAGACGACTCTCTTCATCAGAAACAACCCAGCCCTAGACGAGACATGAACACTCAACCGGATGGTTCATTTGAGCGGCGAGACAAGGCCACGAAGCGAATATCACAAGCAAGCTCCTATGGCTCTCAGTCGTCAACGAGTGCATCGCTTGAAAGAGAGTCACTGCGGCATCAACAAGATTACCGACTGTCAGAGTCCCCTAACCACTCGCCGCTGTCATCCCTGGATGGCTCGCTTGAAAGGACAGAAGGATATATTAGGCAGAATTCTCACAGATCATCAACCAGTTCATCGCATTCCGCCTGTAACATACGGCCTATCCAATCGCCAACTTCTCCAGATACGAGAGAAGCTGTGTGGGAAAGGCTTTATGAAGAAGGTGATGACATTCCACGACATTCAAGGCATCAAAGGATTGTGGAAAGACGTACAACGGTGGCCAGCTCTTCGCCTTCAAACCATTTAGTCACGGAGTTGCAAAATAGCGGTAGCTTAAGAAATGGAACTGATTGTAACATTGCTGAATTGATAGATCCGACATTTAACAGGAAAACACAGAATAATAATGAAGCAAGCCCTCCGTCGACTCTGGGAAATCCAGAATCAAAACCCAAGCCAGTTGCTCTGATACAACCTCAACGCAGACGGAACTCTGATAAGAAGAAGAAAGAGAAGGAGAAGGAATGTAAGCAGCAGTGAGAAAGGAAACTTTTAAAGGATTTTTAGCGTGACTCGTTCCCAGTCGTCTTTCACAACTAAACTCGTACCCAGATCTCATGTTGACGAAGCCGAAGAGATCTGGGTTCAAGATTATTTCACGACCTCTCCTTAGTGGCCCTCGGGGTGTGACATCACTCCCCCCCCCCCCCCACCCCCTTGCGCGCGCGTCACGCGAAGACGATTGGGTACGAGTCACTGTTCGCAATGTATTAATGGTTTTCCTGAGGGGATGCTAGCAGTGAAGGTTTCTAGCACTTTTTCTTAACGATTCTCGTCACAGAATGCTAGTGGTGAAGTTTATTAAAGAGGTGAAGATCATTTCTCCTTGTCAATCAAAACTTGCCCTCCAGGATTCCTGGCAACCGACAAATTGAATTCGTCGTCGTTTCCACGAAGTATGAATTGTGGTGTTATTACGCTTGAAACATTTCCAGCTTTTGTAAGACACTCTCCTGTAAAAAGAATAGGTAAAATTTGTTTCGTTATCATGACAGTGAAAACCTGAAGCTGCAGTTCTCTCTCAGGTTCAAAAAAGGAAGGAAAGAAAACGCTTATTACTAGTTGAAAATTGTGAAATGTCAAAGTTAACATTGTGGGTCAGAGTTGCGTGGTTCTGTACGGCGTCTTCCCAGGCCTTCTCGGTCAACACTTTTTGAGAAACTCGTTGGTACCACGTGACCTAAAACGCACAGGTTGCGTGAAGTCATCGTGTGAACTAAAACCCATTCCAATAATCAGAAGATCTTAGTGTTGTTTTGACTGACAAGGTCCACCTATTCTCACGTCTGGACTGCAACAAGGGGCCGCTGATGTCGCTAAATATATTAGAAAGTAATAATAATCCGAGAATGATTAGTAATAATGGAATGATGAATCGTGGCTGAAAGAAAAGAAAAGAATATATGAAAGATGTGAATTATTCTTTAAATTGAGCTTACAGAAGCCATTAATGATGTACGGTAGTTAATTTTCACAAGACACTCATTTAAGAGAACATGATGTCCAGTTTCTTTGTAAATCCTGTAATTAATTGAGTCGTAAGGGTACATTTCGTAGTTTTTAGTTTCGTAGCTTATGTTGACACTATACCGCGCCAGCACGAAAAACATACCGGATAGGGTTTCTGTTCGCGCATGAGAACGGTGATTTGGGCGCGATTTCTGTAACGGAGAGAAGCTGCAACGCGCCGATCTCCAAAGTGGAGCGCGTCACATATCGGATAGGTTCTGTGCTACACTTTGGTACCGTGTGAGCAGGTATTCAGAGTGAGGCTAAACGACTTGTTCCTGTTTCGGCCGTTGCTGGTCATAGGATAGTTTTTTTGTTTGTCGACACGTCGTTAAGGTATGCGGTATAGTTAAGACATGGCCTGATAGTGCTTTTCTAGGGTGAATCCTCTTTGATTTTAAACAAATAATTTTGCTTTTTTACTGACAAGCTACTAACGATCCAAATTTTTCATAGACATGATATCTGTAGCGTGATTGTCATTGGCCGTATTCACACAAGAGACGGATTATCCCTTAGATAGTTCGTGTTAGACAGATTAATACGTCTTAATTTGAAAATATAGAACGGTTTTAATTTTGAATGGACAATCCACCTGACTTTATCCATCTGTTTTTCCCGTCAATTTTGACGGATTTTGAAGGTGGATTATCCATCTGAGGCGGATAAATCGTCTCAAGTGTGAAAACGGCCGCATAGACGCATCGTCCGTCTGGACGGATAATGCGCCCTCTAGTATAAAAACGGCCATTGCCTTTACTGTGTTAGCATTTAAAATAGTAAATTAATCTACTTTCGTCGCCACCAGGATTTGACACAAGAAAGCTATTGCATTTTTTCGGCACTAACTGGCGCCAAGCCAAAACGTATCACAGATACAAAGTGGTACTTTATAATAATAATAATTATAGTAATAAGCTACTTCAGTGTTATTGACTGTTTTAAGTCAATTTAAGAGTTTTTTCGCAAAGAATCTTTAACAAAAACATGGATTTGCGAGAGTAGGAATAATGGATTGCTTATAGAGTAGAATTTAGTCAGAGTTGCGGTTTTTTTTGTTTTATTTAAGATGATAGGAAGCCTAAATAAGCCAAAAGGAAAAAAAACCTAGTCAGTGAAAAAGTAGTAGTAAAAGAAGTTGAGTTCTCTCAAGGGACAAAGAGTTGGTTTCTCTTCGCTTCACTCACTACTGTTTGCTGTTTTGCAATAAAAGAGGATATGAATGCTTGTCTTTACTTTTCTTCCTATAGAGTGGTTTTCGTTTGAGTGTCGTAAAACCAAAACCAAAGTAATTACTCTGGCCAATCACATAGGACACGGACAATACATTGAACCAATCAAACCTCGAAGTAATTACATGTGGCTGACGCAAAGCGCGGGAAAATGCATGCGAGCGCGTCACAATTGACTTTGGTTTTACTTCTGATTGGATGAAAAGGTGGCGCGAATCTTTTAAGCCAATCGCATCGTGTAGAAAGTGCAAAACCAATTACTTTTCGACACTCAAATGAAAACCGCTCTATTCTCACTCGAAAACACCAGTTACCATTATAAAAGCTCTTTTTAGGGTGAATTTGAGGGGAGCAGCGAGCAGCGAGACAATCGCCCCTCACTAATGTGCCCCGAGTTCAAGTTAGCTGTTGGTTCCCTACCTATCTTCCCTTGGTTCCTTTGAGAATTCTCGGGTTTGTCTTCTAGCGACCAAAATCAGCACTCCTCGTCCTAACAAATTTTTCATTTCCTTCCTCCTTTGTACCCACAACATTTTTTTGAAGACCATTTTCTAAAATCACCGTAAATCCCCTCTCGCTCGGGGGTGTGGCTATTTATTTCAGGCACGTTTGAGGGTGGAGGGGGGGGGGGGACTAAATAGAGAGGAATGGCTTAATCGAGAAGGGGGGCTTTAATTAAATTATTTAATTTACCAAAGATAATGGTATCAATTCTCCATAACGAACTAGAAGCAGTTGAAGTTGGAGATCATGCAAATCCAAACTTCCAGCACGTGGATAAATCACGCTGGATCATTCCACATCGTACGGTGAGCTTCACAAGGGCTGAGCCAAATCCATTAATTTTGATCATGTAAAATGGTTTTGATTTTACTTTGATGGGATAAAGAATGGGAAATAGGCATTTCCTTAGCCTGAGACGGCACTAACAGTTTCCCTGCGAAATGTCGTCTGCGAAACAAGCGCAGAAATTTCATACTGATGACGCATCACTACCTACAATCAGGGACAAAAGTAGTTGACACACTTGTTTGAAACGGGTGCTTTTAACAAACATTTAATTCATTTATTATTTCATTCCTTTTAAACGCCGTAAATCCCCCGACCCCCCGAATCAATGTTGTCTGAAGTAAAAAAAAGACTTGAGAGTCCAAAATTCAACATTGATTTTGGGGGGAAGGGGTTGGGGTAGAACAGGGAAGGGGATAAGTATATTCACTATGCAAAAAGGGGCCATTTTACGGAAGTGTGTCAACACTTTTGTCCCTCATTGTAGATCTAGGTAGCGCTTCTGATTGGCTGAAGCAAATTTCACACGCGGCACGACCAATCAGAATCACTTCCCAGATCTAGGTAGTGATGCGTCATCAGTATGGAATTTCTGCGCTCGTTTCTCAGACATCATTTCGCGAGGAAACCGTAATGTCGTCTGTTTTCTCAGGCTAGCATTTTTCCCTTTGAATTTAATCTGGCTAGAGTAAAGAACGGCATCTGAATCAACTCCGCTGGCCGAATCAAATTCAATTCAGCTCATGTGAACCAGGCCTTAGTTATAAAACACAAAACTATCAAATAATATATGAGAGTGACTATCAATTTAATGGATTTTATGAACCTTGATGAAGGTTTAAAGCCAGAGAATATAAAAAAAAAAAAAAATGTGTCAAAGCAGATTAATCTCAGCTCTTGTTCTAACATTTAAATACCTTTGACAACGGATATAAGAAGTGTTTTGAAGGGGGGTTATTAACTGACCTGGATCAGTTAGTGACAAAAACAGTTACAATTACAACTTGAATGATTATTTTTTACATGATTGGAAGGTATGTAGCAATCAACCTGCATGTAATATACAAAATCATGACCACAAAATTCAATCTTTTTTAAGCAACTGCTTGATGCAAGGCCTGAGCCCAGTTCCTCGAAAAATGGTTAAGTTTAACCCAGGATTACGCCAAATTTTAAGCAAGGTTTTTATTGTCTAAGAATGAAATTCAAGCTTACAAAAGAGTGTTGAGTCTTTACTCCACGATACAGTCATGTCTATGATAACACAAAATGTTACTTTATACAATGCATATAGGAAGGTAAAATACAAAAATGCAACAAAATTTTAATCCTGGATTAGCGCTAACCGGCCTCTCAGGAACCGGGCACTGGTCTCTATGTTTGCTGTACGTACTATGCTACTTTGAGTATACAACATGTTTTAGTGACAACATGGAACTGCACATAAGGTCAGGGCTGTCATTAAGAGCTGGGGGCCGGGGATTTCCCCCGGCTACTATGAGTGTGGCCCCCAGCTACTTTTATTGGAAAATAGAAGAAAATTAGAACCAAAAGAAACCCCGCCTACTTGTTATATTTACCCGGCTACTCAAAATCTTAGCGACAACCGTGTAAGGTTAGTTACAAATTGCATGCAACAATCAATTATCTTTTGCATGCAACAAATTATCTTCCATAAAGTAGATAAGCCCACAAAACCTTTTTGGAAGACATTCCCATGGTAATTTTTTCATACGTAAGCGATCATCTCCGGTCAGCAACCACTAAGTCTTCCCATATTGGGTGGTCACAAGCCTACAAAACAGTCCTTCACGCATGTTGAGGGTCTTACACTAGACTAAACCGATTTTGAGAAAAAAAAGAAATGACTGTTTTGCAGTATAGGTTGTCACCCACAGGAGGTTTAACGATACTTGCTTATTAATGGACTTTGGATTAAACTGTTTTTAGGGCACAATGCTTATACTTACAATGTTCGTCTTCAATCTCTTTAACTAAAACTTCTACTGTAGCTGCAACAAGGCCTACCTTGATCCCACATAATGGTTGTTGTTATGATCATTTGAAGCATATTAACTATCTACAAATTTTAAAAACCTGTTAGTGTTTAGAGTTTAGAGTGAAAAAAAAAAAAGATCAAAGATTACTACTGGTAACTGTCTAGGCTTCATTTAAATATCTTCATTGTTTAAAATACTGTACACCTGGGACAATGGATTAAGTTATTATGTAGGAAGCGTCACGTATCCATGGTCAGACATAGTAAACTCGCACTCTTGACGTACTGACAAGGAGGTCCCCATCAAAGAATTTTGTTTCAATTACCACATTGCCACTGAAACAAAGAAATAAAATAATTGCTTTTGATACTATAGCTTTTTAGGAACAGACTGCTAGCCTATTTGCTTGATCAAAAGTCTGGGCCCAACAGGGTATAAGTAATGGTAACAGGACTGAGTGGAGTCCAATTCGGTTTGTAATCATACAAGTGATTTAACAAAATCGGACAACCGTGTAGCGGGAGTCCGATTTGTTTAATCACGAGTATGACTACAGACCGAATGGGACGACACGAGGTTCTGTTACCAATTAATCATAACTTTAACAAAATTTGTGATATATAAAGCTCTTTTTAAAATCAAAACACAAGACATTCCAAGATATTTGCTAGCAGTGAACAAAAAAGCCATTAAGCGTGCGCATGATGGCGCGTACTATCCAATTACTTAGGCATGGCGCATACTGTCCAATTAAACTGTCCTATCAAGGCTGAAACCAGGGCAGTTGATAGCCAATCAGATTTGAGAATTTTGTTATAGTTATGATTAGGGAAATTATATCACCATTGAAAAGTGAATTTGCACTCTTTCAAACTTAATTGCGTTTATTTAGTCTTGCCCAATTTGCCAAAATGTATCCACATTTTCTGGATGTTGAATACTGTAGGGGAAAGTAGCTAAGTTCAAATTGAGAAAGTAAATCTCATCGTTGTCAAACTCAACCTCACATTCACTGCAAGGAGCTGTAAAATGGTCTTTTCAGATTCCCAACATACACAAGATTACTCACTTTAAAACGTTTGCTGGCATCATTTGTGATTCAGGAGCTGCCTCTATAAGCGACTGCCAAGTGTTTGTAGATGAAGGAATGACAAATCCAAAATCAAAATACCATTCTATGGACATGAATAAAAATAACAATTTCAACAAAAGAATAAAATTGCAATACAGTGTATGGAACTCTACTGTAGAAAAATAGTGACAGAGAACCTATCACAGCAATAATTTTTTCCATCAACAAGAAAATTGTTGATTCAAGTGGCCAGTTCCAGACATTTGTTCTGCTGTCCAGTAACTACAGTCCCTCCCTAACTGTTGCACCTTAACCCTTTAAACCCTAAGATCAAAATCTGAATTCTCATTTGTTGCTCCTATTCATTTCCTAATGAAGTAGTGGGGAGAAGTTGATAAAATATCAGGAAAATTCATTCTCATAACCACTCTGTTCTACAAAGCATTCATATTACAAGGAGAAATTTGATGCTGATCACTCTTAGGGATTAAAGGGTTAACATGGTGGGGAGGTTTGTGTGCCTTGATGACCCTGGAAGCTATATCCAGTTGGGACCTTGGTGGGTTCAGCCATGTTGGGACGGTTTTGGGTGAAAGCCCAGATGAACTGCGACACATGGGGGTTGGGTAATGAGTTCGTTTTCCATCCCCATATAAAAATAACAAAAAGGCGAGAGACGAGGTAAGGCCAATACCTTGTCACAGGACCTCTGATTGTTCGTTCAACGCTCTGTGCTGGGCAAGAGAGTTCTCTCTAAAGCAACTCATGAAAAGAGACTTGAGTACATTAAAATGCACCCACTTAGGTCACAAAATTGTTTTTGCAGCCCTTTGGCGATCACGAAATGCTTTTGTAGATTAATTTCCACCGTACAAGTATTTTCCAGAGAACAATGAAGCAATTTGGACCAGTAGCTACAAGAACACCAAAAATCGACATAAAAGAACATTTGCCAGTGCCGGCGTCTCACTTCACAGATGATTTTACAACAGCCTTCAGCTTATGATAATATTATGTCTTTGGTCTTCGGATATTTTTGCTTTTTGCAAGTGTGTTTCAGTTTGGCTTTTTACCATCCAACCTTGCTTTTCCCTGAAATGTGTAACTTTGAATTCACATTTCACCAAGGCAAACCCACAAGGAATTGGTTCTTTTCCAGCCAATTGATGTCACTGATCGACCAAATCACTTTCAGCTCAGCGCTGTACATCGATTCAATTGGCCGTCAAGCCTAGGAGTGAATTAACCCATTCGCCCCTGGAGACTTTGCTGAAAAATGCGTTTTGAAGCTAGTCGAGCTGTTTTCTCGTCATTGTTGTGCTATAAAGTGCTAAAACTTATTACAAAGGTGTTTACAAGTCCTACACTTCCCAGCCTTCTGATCCATATACAACATATTAGCTTGCGAAGTTTGGGCATGCACAGAAAACAAAAATTCGAGATTGAGTTTTTTGGGTTTAAAAGTGACAAAGCAGTCTTGACTTTTAATTTTGCTTTCTCTCCTCCCCTCTTTTTTCGCTTTCCTTGCCCCATTTTTTTTCTCTTGCTGCGCATTTAGCAGGCTTCATTTTGGTGCGAAAAGTTTTTAGGAAAGCTTTTAGGATCTTAGGATTAGATGAAAGGAAAGGTAGGTAGGTGGTGGAACAACATTTTTATGGAAATTTGCAGGTCAATGTTACATGGTTTTTTGCTTTTTTCTCTGGTGTCCTTGACTGAATTGTGCTCATTCTGGTATGGTTTGAAAGATGTCTTCACTCTTCACAAGTTAGTTGGCAAAGTTGTCCTTGACCACTAAAACTGATGACATCACAAGCGGTAGCAGATTCATTTCATTGAGCAGTTTCCACACAGTGGGCAAGTTATGTAGAAAGTGGTTCCTGTTATTCTTTAAAAAAATTGTCCTCACTGAAAATGACAAGGCGCCTACCTTTAGCATCACAAAACTATAAAGCATTTTCTCAGCGCCGTTGTTTTAATAAAAACGGTAATATTAAGTACAGGCACCAATAGGTTCACAAACTAACCACAAGGGGCTGAATAACAATAAAACAGCAAAATCCTTACACCAAAGAGAGAAAGAAAGAAATAATTAGAGTACAGGCACTTGCATTTAGACATGTTTTTCACACACTATCTCTTACCTTCTAAACACTTTCCTTTGAACATCACTTTTTGTTCCAATCTGAATTTTGTCATTTCTTGTTCGGAGGAGAAGTTGAGCTCTCTTGACACAGCCTTACACTTGAGAATCTTTTTAGGTACTCTTGCTGTAAATGAATTAGTAACAGCAATTACTTAAATGAGGAACCCCACAGGCATGAATATAAAAGAAAACAACAACAACAAAAAAAATGCACTTTATTTGAGTGTCAATGTATTTAGCACGAAAGTGCTAATTGGGGACACTATTTTTACGTCTCCTAATGGAGACGGGACCGCCATTTTATGTGGTGATCTGAGCCACGCGAAGGTCTCGCCGCTTGCAGTGCAAAGGAAGTACCTTCATTTCTCAGTCATTTTAAGACCCTGAGTAATGGTCCGGCCCCGGGAATTGAACCCGCGACCTCCTGCTCTGCAATCAAACGCTCTACCGACTGAGCTAATCCCGCCACGGTAAACACAAACTCTCACTTTAAACATGGCCCTTTCATAAGCACAGCAAAAGGCATCAGTTAGAACATCAAAGAAAGGAACTACGAAGGTGAGCCATGGCAGCCTAGAGATTGGCAAAAACTAGATCAACCACATTCTTAAAACCAGAGGAAACAAAGCGACCCTCAAAACAAAGGTTACAATATTGAAGTCATCTTAGTAACATTTAGAGGTTTGTTGTTCATGACAAACAAAAGAACACCTCTGTCTCACAGTGCCTAATGCTAAAATATTATACCTTCATGTTCTTGCCCAGGGACAGACCTACAAATAAACAAGATAGTTGAGAGATTAAACCCTTTAGTTTCAGAGTGAACGGTGGAGACTTGCAAGGCCGTTTGAACTTTTGAGTCTGTGGATGTTATCCTGTTATGTGACCATTCAAATGAAACCTCTTTGGCAGTGCTTTCACATGGCCCTAATTCATTTCCAGCATTTTAGAAAATAAAATTTGGGAATTTTGCTGAAATTTTGACTTTGGCCCTTTCTGGGAGTAAATAGGTAAAGTACAAATGACAACATAAAGAATGGGGAACAAGGGCCGGTGGCATCACAGCTCAAAAAAATGAGGAAGTAGAATTTGATGCTCAGTGAAGCATAATGCTTTATTTAACCCATTTAATATACCCTTTTATGGTTTTTTTGACTTTTGATTGGGACCAGTTACTAAGTGAAAATCTGTCAACATGGCTGGAAAGACTGCCAAGTTTTAAAGTGAGTTGTTGAAAACTAACAAAGATATAGCTCTTCAAAGTCGCAGAATTTTACAGATGTTTGCTCAATGGGGGACAAGGTCGTGCCCCCACGAAACAAATGTCTGTAAAATTTTACAACTTTGTGGATCAGAATCTTTCTCTCTTTGGAAGTATCAGCTTTAAACTTGGTAAGTTACCCAATACAATAGAGCTGGCCTGGGTTGCTAAAACGTTGGATAGCACTATCCACTGGATAAAACACTATCCAGTGGATAGAGATTTATCTCGTGGATAGCATGATCTACCTTTTTAACAACTGGGACCAGATGAACATTCGCCTACTATTCTTTATTAAAAGTTCAAAAAAACAATGTGAAAGGGTCTATTCAGTCAGTTACTGCCATATTAGACAAACCATGAACATAGAAGATACAGTGATTTTGTTACAAATAGTTATAGTGAGTCCTGGGACTCATCTTGTTAAACATCATGAGTCCCAGTCCAGAACCAAGAAGTCCCAGTTAAAAAAAAAAGAGCCCGAAATTGAAAATGCTTGGGCCTTTATGTAACCAGACAGTTAATCTGAAAACTTTGTATTACAGTATACTGAAATTATAATATAGTCCTTCTATTTAAAAGCAAAACAAAGACTAAACAAAACATGCATCATTAAACAACAGCCATAATAACTGCCTCAGAAATTACACAAACGGGCCTGATATTTCTACAAATACACATGTTCAGACCGATCAATCGATCTTTACGTCCTACAGGACGCATGCCATGAATTATTTTGCATCTTTAAGGATTTTTATACGTCAGGGACGCAGGATGCAGAGATAACAAAAATAACTGAAGATAAAACTGGGTATTTTTTAGTGTTGCAAAAAGTATGTTGGTTCGCTTTCGTGTTTGCTGGTATTTTCCACTGTCTTTTCAATCTTTCATATCATGTCATTTAGTGATTGCACCCGTTTGCACCACCGAGAAACTACCATAAAAATGAAATGTGTTTGTAACAGTGAAAAAGCATATCAGGTGTGAGATAACTAAATTGCAAGCATTATAAGTTGTTCAAATTTTGATGTGTCTTAGATCTCTAATGTGACTGGTCATGACACCATCATAATTTGCCTATAATTCCAGTGTTCATGAAATTGTTAGTTTTACAGTAAGCAATCTTACAAGTCATCACTTCCTTGCCACAGTACTTTTCCATTATCCGCATCACGAAGATTCATCCAGTTTCTGCATTATTGTAAAGGATTAAACCATTGAATGCTTAATCTTACTGTAAATGAAAGCTGTTTTATCTCCAAAACTTAAAAAAAAACCAGTTATGTAGCTGTCATTCTGCATCAGTTTACAAACCAATGGCACTACAGACTTATTATTGGAATCATTTCAAACTAATAATAGTTATTATTCCCTTGAGGCAAGAGAACACAGTATTGTTCTCTGAGCCAATCAGTGATCACTTACCCAGTTATCCAAAAAAAACAACACAAGAATAAGGAAGTATAAACCCATATCACGCCCCCATAACATTGATAACTTGCTGCCATTAATCACGAGATGGAATTTGATACCCAGTGTGCAAAGAAAGTCGTGTCTGTTAGCCTGGGGCTAATGGATTTTGCAATCAGGCTGGTAAATTCTGTTCTTGCCAAAAGGGCGAGTGAAGTTTTTTGAGAAATTGAAATTACAGAAGAACTGTAATCAATGCTACTTATCACAAAATTTTTTGGCCTAGTTAAAATGACTCTTGGGCTAGTACACACTAGCAACAACTTGCCCAAATGGCAAGCTGTAAAACTGACTTTCTTTGCACCATGATACCTTACTTTTTTAGACAACAAATACATGAATACATGCTTGTAAGCCTTTATTAAGGAGATTCCTGACTAGAGCTTTGAAACTCAGACAGCTTGACAAAACTTAGTTTGCATAAGATATCGGACCGGGTGGATTCTATCACTCAAGAAACACAAGCAATAATCAAGTCTTATCTACTTGGTCCAACCAAGATTAAAAAATTGCCATAATCAATTTTTCTTACTTCTTTTCATTCAGGGATAATTCATTTCTAATGAGGCTGAAAAAAGTTAAAATTTTATTAAGTCTTGTCTAAACAACTACTAAAAGTAAATAAATCACTAGATTCACCTGGTATTGCGTCCGAACTGTACAAAATCAATTAATCTCACTTACTTGATTTCAATATAAAAAGACACACAAAAAATCCTGTTCGGCCGTGATAAGTCTGTCTTAGTAATCTAATCGATCGCTGAATTTTCACCGTTGCATATAACTTACAAACGCAACAACATGGAAAATAGCTAAGCACTCGACAGAGTAAGATGAAATTGTTTTAGTTCTTAGTTGGATTAAAGCTTAATGTAATTGCAAAAAAGTTACATATATACAGTAAAAATAGTAATATTCTTACAACTCTTGTTACAATACTGGAATAGAATAAGAGACAGTAAATTACTGGCACATAAACAACCTCGGTACGCTTGCAGAAAGTTCTTGGGTGCCAGTTCAAAACATATGCAAGTTCGAACTTTAATTCCCAAACGCTCAAATTATCACCAACCGACCGCATTAATCCTCCGACGCGGCTGAAGTCAACTTGATCAAGTAAATTTATATCATATTAACAACAAATTTACATTAAGGTTGAAGAGGATGTGATAAGCTTATAGCCAATCTAAAAACTTACATCTAAACTTGCATACATAATCCCTCAGTCATAAAAAGGATACAATTTGAATCCCTTCAGTATTTGGTCTTTTCTTCCCTCTTGAGTGCTCATACTGAAAAAAAACTCGCTGCCAGCAGCCACAAGGTTATCAAATCCAACGACTTTTAGACAACCAAGAGCAGAATTCCTCGTCAATACCACTAAAATGGTAAAAAGTAGCAGCGACACCTCCAACGATGCACCGATAAATAACCGTAGCACCAAGCAAGCAGAGCAGAATGCAAACGTTTCTAGGTGAACTCTGGGTAAATCATGCGTCATGTGGTCAAGTGACCGCGTACCCAGACAGGAAAACTGGGTCCCGACTAGGGAGTACAAAGTAGGGAAAATAATTTATAGTCGATTTTTCTTCATTCTTTCTTTCCCTCTCCTTTATTGTCTCAATCTTCTTGCCGTCAGAATAAGTTTACCGTTTTGCTGCTAAGAAAAAAGATCCAGGTCTACATAAGACCCCCTGGGGGGGTACTCCTGAGAATTCTCGGTGGGGGTGTGCCGCCCGGTTCTCCAAATCCTGACCCTATTTCAGACCAAAAAATCTAATTTTCCACGCCCGTTTTCAGACCAGACCTCTAAATTCCATCCCGTAAAATTCCGAAAATAAGCCCCTCCAAATATAAGCCTTCCAAACCGGTAACGCAAAAAACCCTACGTTAAATCGCCCCTCCAAATATAAGCCCCCCGGGGGCTTGTAACTGGAAAGTTGCCCTCAAATACAAAGTGAAACGAAGCCAAAACGGTAAATATACTTCCAACTATAAGGCTAGCCCAATCGATTTTGAAACACAAATAATCCCCTTCGAATATCAACTCCGAATATAAGCCAACCTCTTCCCCACGGCTTTTTCCTCCCTGGGGATGAGGTTGAATATAAGCCCCTACAAAAATAAGCCCGTCAAAAAGGGCCTTTGAAAAATATAAGCCCCGGGGCTTATTTTTGGAATTTTACGGTACCCGTTTTCAGACCTGGCTTTTTAGCAGAAATTATATTATCATTACCTAGATTAGAACGCAAACAAAAAAAATCGAATTCGCATCTTTCTCTTTCTTTCTTACTCATTTGAAACTGAAACGATAAATACGTTCATACACTCCCATGGTCCTGTTGAAAACCATACCCAATTCCAGACCAAAATTAGCAAAGTGAATATCCCCTTTCAGACCAAAAAGGACCAAAAAGACTACCCGATGGGGGGCGCATAATTATGTGGCTTTTGTAGGGGAGTACCCCGCCGAATAAGATCCATCTCTTCTCACTTGTTTCGCTGGCTAGCCTGAATCTCTCCCTTGGCCCGTCAAAAAGGCCTGATACTCAGGTTTTGCTTTATCACTGTGTTTTTGGAGGGGCTTTAGCGTTTTTCGGTCACGGAAAATAGTTTTATTAACACTATAAAACAGTAGCTGACTATTGCATGTTAGAGCAGGTTTGAATCAGCGACGCGTTTTCAGGAAAGAGAAGAATGTTCAGAAGAGACAAAATGCTACTGTTCAACTTTATTTCAGAAAAAAATCCATATTTCTTGTTCGTACACCCTGTAGCTCATGGCCTCATGTGAAAGGATCGAAAACCACCAATAGAAACCTTTAAGGTGACCTTTGACTGCGACATGGTAGATTTCAGGGGTAGATCGGTTTGCAACTTGACCAATCAGAGCGTAAGAATTTCGATCCGTACGAAATTTGAGACTCTGCCATAAAAACGATAAATACAGAAGAACGAAACTTCTTGTTCACTTTTGCAGGTGGCTTTCGTAGCAGAGGTTTCTTGATCTGAGTTAGAACAGTAATTGCAGAAGATTTTAATAGTCATGGCGCGAAGTGTTCGACGAAAGAAAAGCGCAGAGAAAGTCAGCAAGACAAAGCCAGTTGGTCCTGTCAAGAAACGCACCGTGAAGAAAACCCATGAAACTTACGCTTATTTCATTCACAAAGTTCTGAAGCAAGTTCACCCAGACACTGGCATTAGTAAAAAAGGCATGAGCATCATGAATTCGTTTGTGAACGACCTCTTCGAGCGAATTGTCTCCGAAGCCTCTCGCCTGACCAAGTACGGAAAGAAAAGGACCATGAGCTCGCGTGAGATTCAGACCGCGGTCCGGCTGCTTTTACCGGGTGAATTGGCCAAACACGCTATCAGTGAAGGAACCAAGGCTGTGACCAAGTACACCAGTAGTAAAAAGTGAAGCGATCTTCCGGACAGTTCTAAAAACAACGGCTCTTTTAGGAGCCACCACATCTGTCAAAAGTCAATTGCAAATTCTCAATCTGCTTCCTCTTTTTTTTAAAAAAAAAAACGCTTTTCCGCGGCTAATTTGGCTCTTTCATAAATCGGAAAAACAAGGGTTGTCAATATCAGAACAAAACTTTATTCAAAGGTGAAGGAATTCCAAATCTCGGCAGGAACTCGTAGAAAACTCTCAAGAAGAGGTCTGAGAGGTTGCTCGTTACTCTTCATGAGACCCCAGTCAAGACAGATACCGTAAAATTCCGAAAATACGCCCCGGCCCCTATATTTTTCAAAGGCCCTTTTTGAGGGGCTTATATGTACGGAGGGAAGTTTGCGTTTCAAAATCGATTGGGCTAGCTTATAGTTGGAAGGCAATTTACCCTTTTTGCTTCGTTTTAATTTGTATTTGAGGGCAATTTCCAAGTACGAGCCTCCCGGGGGGCTTATATTCGGAGGGGCGATTTCACGGAAGGTTTTTTGTCTTACGAATTTGGGGGGCTTATACATGGAGGGGCTTATTTTCGAAATTTACGGTTTGTGACTTAATACGATTTAATGACCATAGGCGGATTTCGCGATTTTTCTGTGAACGGGGCTCGCACAGCCTTGAAAAGTCCTCGAATTTTAGGGAGAGTCCTTGATAAGTACTTGAATTACACTTTTCCTTTAAAAGTCCCTAAATTTCTCTGCAAGTCCTTGAATTTTCTTCAACTTTGAATTTGGTGGCCTGGAAAGTATTTTTTAAAGCTTTTTGGTTTTCCAAGACAGAATATAAATCATAGCTCAGAGACGTTCAAAGTGATTTACTTTAAGCGTTTTTTGTGTTATGCAAGAATAACTATTAATTTAAGACAAGTGAACTGAAAAATGTAGAGAAGCTGGTGGAGGAAACAGTTCAAGCCTTATAGTCCTGTTAGAATGGACTGAGAATGTGCATTTTTTTTTTACAATGTGCAAAATTACATTCCTGGTAGGTGGACCTTGAAAATCGAATGTGGTCCTTGAAAAGTCCTTAAAAAATTGTTTCATTTTTTTTGTATGACCCCTGTTTTTTGTTACTTAGATTGGTAAGCATCCCGGCCCACTCACACTGAATTTTCTGGATCCGCCCCTGATGACATAATTGCAGACCAGACCCTGCTAGTCGCTGTTCTCCAGGCTCATTCGCGCTACGCGAATGAGCAGGTGAATGAGTGAAGGGCCCAGCCTCGTTCTCAGTCGTCCTCGGCGATTTCAGATGTGTCGGTACATCCAAGCCTCCTCTGGTAACTCGGATAGCGCGAACTGCCCTGGGTACGAGGCTGTGAAGGACCTTGCCAAACAGGAATCAGTGAGAAAATGTCCAAGATCATTTCTCGACCAGAATTTGTTTCATTCTGTTGCTTTTTTTCCTCTAGCTAGGAGGATCATGGTATATTTCCAACGAATGAGTGAAGTGTGGTTTCCATATGGTGCCGCCGCCTGGTTAGCTCAGTTAACAGAGCGCCGGTCTGCTCGGATAAGGACGAAAACCCGTAGGTCCCGTCTCACAGCACTTTCACTGATTTGTTCTTGTGGGACGTAAAGTAACGCACATCACTATTCGAAAAGAGCAGGGGTCGTAGACCCCGGTGGTGTGATCAACCTTTACGGGTTGTGGGATTGGGTAGGGATGGCACCCTGCATGGGACCAATGAGTCCCCTTCGTGCACGTTCCCCTGGACAGGCCTGTGTCCAGAAAAGCTGATAAATAAATAAAATAAATAAATACCGTATTTATTCGATTAACCGCCCTGGGCGCTTATTAAATGTTTGGACCTTGAGAGTGGGCGCTTATTCGAGGCTGGGCGCTTAATAAATTTTTTACTATTTTCAGCAAGTGTAGTATGTTTATTTTGCAACAAATCAAAAAAGGCAATAACAAAACGCGAAGATGTAACAAAGCAAGGTTTCTGTAAAATACTCTGAAGAAAACTGCGTCTTCAGAAAAGTCTGTTATTAGTACTTATTCATTTTTGTTGGGTGGAAGAAGAAAGGGGGTTGGGTTTTGGTTGTGGGCGCTCATTTGAGTTTGAGTGGAAGGGGGAGGGGTGGGCGCTTATTAACTTTTTCTGCCTTTAGGATGAGCGCTTATTCGAGGTGGGCGCGAATTCGAGGTTGGGCGCTTATTCGAATAAATACGGTAAATCTTTCCCATAGTACAGGCGTTATTTTTTTCGCGTTTTTCAGGGGAGCGAACGGGAAAGGGAAAAGCGAGCGAGGAGCGCCAGACATGCACGCCCGACGGGGAAAGGTACCCCGCGCTCCACGCCCGCTTCGCAATTCGTTTGCCCGGAAAACCAAAAAATAACACCTGTTCTGCTTGCTATATGGTCGCCTGTACTGCATGGTATACTGTACCAACATATAAAAACATACCGGGTATACATACACCGCCGGCAACAAACATCGTAGGTCGTTTCCGCCGGTATGCCTGTGCTATGCGAACTCCCATGCAAGGCGGCAGCAAAGCAGAACAATATAGCCTGGTTCTGATACGCCGCCAGTGCCCGGGATACTGTTCCCCACTTGGTAAAATAGTGCAGATTGCAGGAGGGGAGGGGGGGGGGGAGGGGGGGGGGGCAGACGGAGGCAGAAGTGACCTGCCGGCTAGCTAAACAAACTGCAGAAAAATTGAAAATTTTCTTTCCATGATAAAACTCCTTGCCAATCGCCAGAGTTGGAAAGGTATTATGTTCGGTATTTTTTTGATAAAAGAAATGCTGGTTTTTCCTTACTATAGTAGAGAAATGAACGATTAACCAGTGTTACCGAGGCTTCAAATGGAATATTCTTCAATTGTACATTTTAGGTAAAAGAGCACGAGAAAGAAAAACCACGTTGTGTACAATAACTAAATGTTTAACAAAAAAACCTTTCCTTTCCTATATTGCACGTGCTATATTATTAAAGTGTGGCTCGCTGTTGTTCGCAAGAAGAACACGTGTCGGCAGTGAATTTGAAGTTGAAAAGAAAAGCGAAAATTACTGTTTATATTCTTTTTAAGTAAATGCACAACATCCTAATTCGCTAAACAGATTCAATTAGCAGAATTGTACGCGTATGCTCGCAATTTTGACGCCTGTTAAAAGTACGGCGCAATGCTTTTAGTTTTTGAAATCGCTTTGGGCACTGAATTTTAAGTGAGGTTCCCAGATCGGCAGGTTTATTGCCGTGACCGGTGTTTTTCGCGCGCTTATTTGCATTTTCATTCATAAAGCTCGTTAATTATTCGCATTCTGTCAGGGTCACAAAAACAAAGACACGAGGTTTATTTCGGCAGATGTATGGTTCGATAGTGAACTTCAAAGAGCTCTCATACCGAACATATCTTCGACAGCTTCATAAAAACTTTCCACACCGCAGCAGAGAACCTATGTTTCGCATCCATCGCTGCTATCAATTACAGATGAACCTTGAGTTTGCTCTTGAAGTTTGGTGAACCAGGAAAACGTTTACTACTTTATAAGATGAGGGCGCCAAGTTCTACGTCTTTGTTCTCAAAAGCCTACAACTTTCTGAAGGGCAAAACGTCTCAAAATGATGAGAACTTCTACGCAAAGACAAGGAGCCCCTTTCCAAGCGAGATCTACCACAATCTTAGCGAGCCGATCGATCAGAAAAGAGGACCAAGTATTTCGCGGAAGAACAGGCAAACTCTTGGAGAGATTAGCAATCGGCCTTGGTCTGTGGCCATGGACCGTGAACAGAAACAACAAAGTTTGAGTAAAGGGAGATTCAGTCCCCGCACGATGGTCAAAAATTATTGGACGACAAGCAGAGAGGACAAGAAGCTGAACAATGAGTTACAGCCACAACCAAAGAACGGAAGATCTCAAGACCAAGAATACGACGATATCGAAGAAGAAGGAATTTTTAAGATTCAGGTTTGTGGTCTTTTATTTCACCTGAAAGTTTCAAACTCCCACTGGAAGTCAGGTTTTCTTCAATTAGGTAATTCAGTGCGATATCGAGGGCCTTACACTGATAGTCCTTCAATCTGTTTGGCTATATTCTTGAAGAAAAAAAAATCAGCTTCACTTGAGAAGGTAATCTCGATCAGGGATTATACGCGGGTCAAACAAGACTTTGAATGGAATTAGCCACTCCTGTTAACAAATAAGACAAAAACTCCTAAAATCGCCACAGCCCATAAACATTGGAATATGAATCGACATTATGTCTGAAGTGGATTACGGTTCGTCATATTTTTTTATCCATAACGTAAATTAAGGGAACTTTTACCACACCCCAAAAATTTGTAGGATCTTTTCAAGTGAAACGAGTTATTTGTATATGATTAGTTAAAAGTTCCTTTGTTTCCGGGTTAGACTAAACTTAATAATGGAAACTAAAAACAAGGTTTGAACTTAAGTTGGAAAATGTGGCACTGAAGAAAGCTCTTCAGAGGAAATATAAACAAGAAATAAATCAGGTTTAGCAAAAATACCCTCTAAACTTAATTTGAAGTAAAATCAAAACGATTTGAATTTAGTTCGCGCTGTATCTTGAAAGGTAAAAACGTTTTGGACATACATGCGCTAAATGAAAACACACTTTCTTGAAGATTATATGTTGTTTTTTCACTCGATTGGCCTTTCAGAACTTGTGCTCCGTTTTGGAAACGTTGTTTTCTAAGCCGCGCAGTTGTGGTGTATCACTGTCAAAATTTTGAACTGTGAAGACAAAAGAACGTTCTATGCTTGAAAGAAACCGTTTGTGTCTTCCTATACAGTCCATATACGCTATTGTGTTAACACGACCACCGTTCACCTTGAGCGAAAAGGGAGTCAAAAGACTAAAACCCAGACCAAAAATATAGAAGATGTATCACGATACGCATAATTTTAAGGAAGAATTTGTTTTTCCGGTATCATTGTTAATTTTAAGGTTCTACTTTCATCGACAAACAGAGGAATTTCTTAATTCTGCTTAAAAACCTAGTAATAAGCTTTTTCGTTTTATATCCCACTGAAAGCATGCATCTATCACATTTTTAACTTAAAGAATCGTCCAACTCCTTTAACATTTGCTAAACCAAAAACCCAAAAAGTATATCTTAAAAACTCACCGGCAGCGAGGCAAAATTGTATATTATATTCTGCCACGCGACCTTTTGTTTCTCTATTGTCGTGTCATGGTGAATTTGCTATTGAAATCAATAATTGAAACCAAGGATTTTTGGTTAAGTTTCTCACTCGGTTATCTCAAAACATCCGATTGATTATGTTGTTAACAGTATCCCGCTGACATGAATAACAATCTATTTGTCGAATGTACACAAAATTTAATTGACCCGCGGCAAGTGACAATACCGATGAAAATTGCGGAATTCTTGGCTATGACTTTGATTGATAACGGTGAATTGTTCAAGACATGTGAAAATTTGGGAGTAAATACAATCAGATACTCAAATGGTTGTTGTTTATTGAATAACGCCGGACTAGCATTTACTGCATTTACTAAGATGAAACCGGAAAGGTTTTAACGGATCACACTTTTGCTGGAAACAACCAGATGAATGGAGTCCATTTTCCAAGATTTACAGTTAACAATGCTATGTGAATGTAGTCCGCATTCGAGTGATAACTTAACTCTGAAAGATTGCGGGAAATTTGTAATTCGTCTCTCAGGTACTCAGTCATTACACAAAAGGGAATCAGGCAAATTGTTCTATTGATGACTACAGAAAAAGCGAAGCAAGATAAGAGCATTTTCTGACCGAACAAAGCGCACTCGACATCTATTTTGAAGGAACTACATGGTTCATTTCCCGTTTGTTCATTTGAGCCGGATTAATCGGATAAGTACAAGAATCAACGGACAAGTGCATTAAAGAAATCTTTTCAATGTGATGTGACACAGCACCTGTTTACATGTAAAGCACGTGTCAAAATCTGGCTTTATTATGCTAATTTATGTCCCTGTGGTCTCATCTATGTTCGGGTGGCACGAGCCGGTGCAGCAATACAACTGAAAGGCGGGAAATGATTAACTGAACACGCGTGTAAAATTGTTTGTGTAATTTGTCATGATTTGCGGTCGTGATACTATCTTGTCTTACGGCAATTAAAAATAAAAATAAACCTGCGGCAAATGCCAAGTTTTTCAATATTCAACAAGTTTTTAATTGAAAAGCTAACTGAATAGCACATAACGGAAATTGTGGTTTTGCTTCAGTAATAGTAAAATATACGGAAAAAACCTCGATGTAACGAAACCTCGATATAGCGAACAAGTTTTGCCAGTCCAGAGCGAAGAATCGAAGTTACTTTGGACGTTTTACACACTTCTTCGAGATCAAGTTTTATTGACATCTTCCATTTGTATCAATGTCTTACTTGAAAGCTATGACACAAAGCTTCACAGAAGAAAACTATACCAAAAGTTTAGAACAACTGCCAACTGAAATTAAATTGTTTGACAAGTTTCAAAAAAGACCTTCGCGCCAATTCGTGTCCGTCAGTAGAGTCAAGATTTATTGTTATTTTTTGGCTTAAAATTTTAACTGTCCACCTTTGCGCTATCTTTTTGCTGATGAGAAACTTTCTTGAGATTCCCTCAAAAAATCACGAAAAAAAAAATCCCCAAAGCCACAATTTCTCTTGCTTTGAGGCACCATAACTTGCTACTGAAGGCGCACCGGGGACGGGGGAGGGGAGGGTGCAGTGGCGTTTTGCGAAGACTTTCTTCCACCGTGTGGCTCAATAAGGTTGCCAGTTAAAAATGGTCAACTTCAATTTCACAATTGTCACAATGAAAGATATATTGACAACTGTTCGCCATGTCTTACTTACTGTTCAGTGACAGGTACCGATATATATCTACCACCTGTTGCAAAACAGCAAGAGGCAAGGCTGTGGAAAACTTGAACAAGGTGCGCAAATGTCATGCAAATGTGGGCAATGCTACGAAAATTCTTCCAAGTCAACATTATTGGATTTCCATGAATACAATCACTTCTATTGGATTTTTAACTACAGATTGTTTAAAGTCCTTTTTTCTCGAATTTTTGTTAAATGAGGGCGCGAACTTGACGTGAGTATCAAAGCGGAGTTTGAGGGGTAGGGTGCGCTTGATAGTCATCCTCCACCCCACTTCTCTCAGTTTCTTGCCCTTGCCCCTCGTACTCGCTTCGCACACTGATTGTTGATCGAAATGCAACTAAAATGGTCTCTCTTTTTCATCTACAGCTGATCAAACCTCACAATGGTTTTCTTGGAATCGTATTGGTCGGCGGAGCTGACACACCGCTGCAATACCATTACGTCAACGATATCCTACCCAACTCTTCAGCTTCCAAATCAGGCCGCGTTAGAGCTGGAGACCAACTGCTCGAAGCCAATGGTCATTCACTTGGCGGGAAAACACACGCCGAAGCGCTGACGATCTTCCGATCTTTACCCGCGGTGGTAGAGTTACTGGTAGCGAGAACCAAGGACGCCAATCGCTCAGTTCTAGAGTGGTTGAAACACGAGAGGAAAGATAACCAGCAAGTGAACAACAATATTGCATTGCCAGACAGAAGGCGAAGCGTTATTGAGGAGGCCGCCAAGACAAGTGTTATCCCCAGATCCCCCGCAACTGTTGTTGACGTCACTAAGACAAAGTGCCCATATGTGAAAGCTGTAAAACGGAATTCGCGGGTGTCGTCTTTTGTTGGGACGGAAGAGGATAAAGTGGTGGTCAACTCTACTGTGAGTACTCAATATGAAAGGCAGAAACGAAATCAAGAGTATCACGGGTTTGGAAATGGGAAAGAAGACAACAAGATTCGGCGAATGGGAGAGGTTAGTTTGAACAGGAAATCAGGGTGATTTTAAAGTAACAACATAACGAAAACGTCTAAACTTTTCTAGAAAAAAAGGCCGTGAAGTGTCCTTAACATTATTGATGATGTGAGACATTTTTCCGTTATGGACATGAATTCAAGGAGGTTCGTAAAAACACGTTGGGGCGCAGTGATAAGCAAGCGCCTATTATATGTAATAAGCTTCTTGCAACGTACTTGGGTGTGAATGTTAAGGTTTAACAGCAAAGCGTCAACGTAAGCTGGTAAAAATTGCCGAGTCTGGGACAAAAATCTTGAACAGCAAAAAAAAAATTAAGACATCACAACGTTTGCATCTTTACCCAGTGGAAAAAACAAAAAGTAGAAAAACATTATGGCCTCTGACCAATTTCTTCCCACGAAAAACTTTCTTTGGCAGAGCGAGTATCGTGAGAAGGTGAGACTGGACGGAAAATGGCGGGTGTTGATAGAAGATATTGTAGGCAAAGGCCTCTTTTGCACGGAAAGATGCATGGGCGACATGTTAATACTTACAGTGAAGAAGTATTAAGGGAAGGGAGGAAAGGAATTATTTGCGTACTGAAGTTTTTTTTTTCTGTGTAGGTATTCATGCCATCCACCGACCTCGATAACGAAGACCCGGAAGTCTTCACAGATGGTCATGTTATAACCTTCGACCTGCCACAAATCCAGGAGGATATGACGCTACCATACGCAACTATAAGACGCAAGCAAACTTTAAACGTTTCCCTGAAAAGACGAAGCGTCATTGAACGAGGTGACATAACAGCAACCTGGCCTGCCTTTACGACGAAGCAGCGTCTCCCACTCCCCTGGGATTCCTTCGCAACTCCAAGGCCAGCGACTGTTGGTCGAAGCTCCTCGGTTCGCTTTCGGCGCAGCATCGCCGCAACTTCTGCATCGACCTTAACCCTGCATCAAGCCTCTTCGAATCGGAAGTCAACGGGAAAGCATTACATCGACAAAAAAACGCTGACCTTTGAGATTGAGCGGGCAAACACGAGCGCTGATTGGGGCTTTTCAATCGGAGGTGGGGTATTTTCCCCGTACGGGGACTTGCCAATTTTTATCTCCGAAATCTCAGTCAGTGGCGGTGGACCGAAGTTTCTACAGAAGGGCGATGAAATAGTGGCTTTTAGTGGAGATAGTTTTGAAGGTATCACGTTTCTGGAGGCAGAGAAGATGTTAAGGATATGCCCAAGGAAGAGAGCTACAGTAACAATTAAACGAAAATACCTTGAACGCTGTCAGAACCCACAAAGCAATCCATACATAGAGGCATGGAGTTCAATGAATTCAACGAAAATTACGCCAGGAACCAAGCAGAGAAGACGGCCAAAGTCAGTTCACTATTGACAGATTACATACTACTGGAAGATATGACGAGCAGTTGCTACAAGTGCTGGATTATTTTGAGTGACAAGCTGGGAGCAAAAGTACTACTCGGACAATGAACCAATCAGAATGAAAAGAAAAAATTGTAGCCGTTCACGTGCCTGCTCAAATGGCGGGAGCAAACAACGCAGACTCCAATCAAAGAATCTGATTGGTTGAAACAGAAACAGCGTGTCCGCAGTAATTAGTTAGAAAAAATACTAGCAAAACACTTCGCAACGTCCCCTGCAAAAACAGAATCATGGAAAGTAACGCGAGAAAAAATAAATAAATAAAAAATAGCACAGTAATACTGTTATGAGAATATTACTGCGAAACTTTGAATTGCTAGATTCAAATTTATATTTTTGCTGTTGTTATGCAAATGTGATATTTTAAGCTAAAAGGAAAAAACTCTGCGTTATACTCTTTATGAAATGCTTCCATAATATTTTTTAAAGCATTCTACATGAAACTTTCACAAAAAAAGTATAAGTTTTGGAAATTCCTTCATTGCTATTTGTAGTTTGTATAAAGTGGTGAGTCAAATTTGCGTATAAGAAAATAAGTAGTTAGTGAATAGAGAATTCCAAAAAATCGACTTTGTCGACCTAATGCTCGCTCTCGGACAACTTGAGGTTTTTTTATGACTAGGCAAAACTGTATCTAAAAAGACAAACAGAAGGTTAGATCTTTGTTCTATTCCACATTTTACTACCAATTGTGTCCAAAATAGATATTCAGGATAAATCCTACAGAGCGAGACCACAAGCTTTTTTTTGAATGGTCACACAGGATTTGAGTAAGAAACTAAAGACTACACATCATAAAGTAACAGATATTAAAAAGGTGAACTGTTTTTGAAACTTTTAGGTCAAAGGATTAAATCTTATAGTGTGACCATTCGAAGGAATCCTCTTTTGCAGAACTCTTGCATAATACTTTAACATTCTGAGCATTTTTGAAAACAATTTGAAAAAATTCATCAATGGAACAATAAAATATTATCGTTTGTGATGTTTGGCTCTAAACCAAGAAACTAGTATCAATTTGTACGTAAAGTATTTTGTTACCTTATACTGGCAAAAAGAAGCTCATTGCATCTATATATACATTAATAATAGCTCTACGATACAATTCATTAGATATTTTCTACTTCTACCTAGTATCATTTGTTTTTAATCTGCATTCATGTTGTTACTCTTTTGGCCAGAGAAAAGTCTTTACGTATCATGATTGTTTTTCATCAAAATATCAAGAGTTGTTCAAGAGTTGTTCTGAAACACATAAGTGATGGTGAGTTCCAGTATTGGGTACACATCCCTTTCACATATGACCCCTTTCACATGGTAGACAGCCCGCCCACCCAACCCAGTCTGCGTGTATTGAACATCATATCTGCCAACTCTCCTGGATATAGAGGCACTGATCTCTCACTCTCCTGTACGGGTCACCACATCCCCCAGATAAAATAGACTTTTGAACTTTTCTGTGCTTTAGTTCGAAATTTATTCCATTTTTTTTTCAAATTTCAAACCTTTTTATTCATTGTCTGGTTTCTGCAACATTTTTGTACCCATTCAGTCACTCACGACAAAGATTTTTTCGTCATTACAATGATAAAATCGAATTTTGATAGTATGTAATTCATGTAAGACTTCAAATAATGCCCTAAGCCATGCCCATGTTATAATTTGGTGGCTGGTTTGACGGTGGTGGTGGTGGTGGGGTTGGGGAGGGGGGCTGTTGACATACAAGGGGGGTGTAGTGCAAAATAGAGAGTATCCAGATTTTAGATCTCTGGAGGTTGGCATCTCTGGGACATGTGTACTTTTATCCAAACACAGAGAAACAGATGTTTGTTGAGAGTATGCAAGTGCAAAGCTCATCTAGGATATGTGCAACTATCATACTGAATTTCTGAGACAAAATTAAGAGGCTGGGATAAATCAGAGAGGAGTAAAGGTGATGTTACACAGGAAGATTCGCAATGACAATTTTTAGCGCAACACATCGTTGCAAATATGTTGGAACAATGTTGTACCTAGTCAAAACAATGTCGAAACAATGTTGCAACGTTGTGTTGCGCTAAAAATCGTCGTTGCAAATCATCTTGTGTAACATCACCTTAAGGCCTTCAGTAAGGCCTATAATAAAATCTTCAATGTGCCCCTCAAAGGGGCAGGTCATCTTCTTCCCTTTCCAGCCTCTTTTTCCTCTCCCTCCCTCTTGAGTGTACATTCAATCTCAACTACTGTAATTTGTTTTCTTTCGAATCAAAGATGGTGGTAATCTGGGAATACAGATATTTCCAGTTGTTGCCTCCTCCCTGTCTGTAAATCAAGATGGCAGAACTGAAAGGCTCCAGACCCTAAACCGCTATACATTCATTGAACTACAGGATTTTCTAATAAGTTACAATTCTTGCAATTTATCAATAACATATCTATTACCAAGGGGTATTAAAATAAAGAATGGCATGCAAAGCTTCTAAACTTCACTTTAGTTCTATGGACTGAGTTGTAATCTGCATCACTGTCTGTTGTATCATCCAAATGAGGACCAGATCAAGTGCATCCTTCTGCGCGTTAGCAAAATGTACCTGATATGACAGCAGAGGAAAGAAGACAGCACGTCTGTGTGACAAGTTTGACAATAATATTATGTTTAAAAAAAAACTTCTGCCAAACTTTACCTTCCTTCAACAACAGATCTTTTTGTAAAAGACCATAACACGGTGATGCAAAGTGAAGATCACGACAAAAAACAGATTTGCAAGTACAGCTGTAGTAGCCCTGTCACATTTGTTGCACACAAATGTTAATGCCGTCCTCTTCTTTCTGCCATTCCCTTACAAAAGGTCTCTATATTAGTTCAGGAGATTTGATGGATTGCAGAAGTATCCATATTTGTTACTTGCCCAATGGTTTGCTATTATCTGCATCACTGTACAGTGTTTCATTTAAGAGAGCATTGCATTCTTCATCTTCTGGTGTTACTTCAGGGGGGATGAGTCCAAGCATGACATGAATCTTTTTCTGTAAGATAAAATTATTTCACAGTTTCAGATGTTTATGTACAGTGGAACCTCCCATAAGGGGACATCCTAGGGACCAAGGGTACGTGTCCGCTTATGGAAGGTTCACAGTTTCAGGTTAATTGTTCAGATGTTTATATACAGTGAAACCTCCCATAAGGGGACACCCTAGGGACCAAGGGTACGTGTCCGCTTACAGAAGGTTGACATGTCTCTTAGAGCTTTTAAGATCACTTGTGATTGTATTGTCAACCCCAGGGTTGTTGGATGTTGCTATTAACATGTAAATTAAGAAAGAATCCATCAGGAAATTGAGTAATTTTAGTTTTCAGTGGACAAAAACCTTGTACCAGAATAAGTTGCACAATATTGCATTTTTTTTACATTTTTCTAGGGCTATAGATGTAATTAGTTATCTGTAATAACATCAAAGAAAATTTCTCAAGAGAGCCCTAGAAAATAGATATCAAAATATTTCACAAAATGCCACCTTTCACAATTCTCGTGAAGATTTGACATTTATTTTCTCGGGCTTCCATGAGAAATAGTCTTTGGTGTTATTACAGATAACTAATTATATCTGTAGCCTTTGAAAAATGTGCAAAATAATGCGATATTATTTAAATTATTCTGGTACAAGGTTTTATCCACTAAAAATTGAAATTCCTCAATTTCCTGATGGATTCCATCTTAAGCTCTAATTTAAACACTACAGTTCAATATTAAAAGCTGCTGGATATGTGTACATGTGAGCAGAAACATACTCAATCACCAATGATTTGGAGGTGAACAGAACAGAAGAAGTGAATATTTTATGCACCTTTTGCAAGTGTCCTTAGGTAGGTAATAAGAAACTATCGATCAGTGTCTGCTTTTGCGGTTCCTTAATGAAATAACAATTGGTATGGAAGTTGTTGTTCTATTGAGCGACAAAGTTCATGAAGTGTGCCACCTAATTAAGCAACAGTTGTTAATTACAGAGAAGCAGGATATGGCTTGAAATTGTCTTGCAAAGTCAAATTTCAAAAAGACAAATTTTCATGCAAATGGCTCGAAGAAACTGAGTTATAAATTTTAAAGAAACTTTGTGTGCTCTAATGAAAAAAAACTTCTTGGAATAGAAATGACTACTTTAACCCATTCGCCCCTGAACCGCCCGTAGCCGCCCGTGCGGATCCATGTCCTTTCTACCCTTTGTGACGTCATCAGTTTTAACGGTCAAGGACAACTTTGTCCGCTAACTTGTGCAGAGTGAAGAGATCTTTCAAACCGTACCAGAATGAGCACAATTCAGTCAACGACACCGGAGAAAGAGGCAAAAATCATGTAACATTGACCTAAAAATCTCCATGAAAATCTTGTTCCATTGCTCACCTACCTTTCCTTTCACCTAATCCTTAGATCCTAAAAACTTTCCTAAAAACTATTCCCACCAAAATGAAGCCTACTAAATGCCCAGCAAGAGAAAAAAAATGAGGCAAGAAAAGCGAAAAAAGAAGGGAGGAGAGAAAGCGAAAAGTAAAAGTCAAGACTGCTGTGTCACTTTTAAACCCATTTTGCTTTCTGCGCATGCCCGAACTTCGCAAGCTGATATTTTGCATCTGGATCAGAAGGCCATGAAGTGTACGACCTGTAAACAGGTTTGTGGTAAGTTTTAGCTCTTTATAGCACGACGGTGACCAGAAAACCACTTGACTAGCTTCAAAACGCGTTTTTCGGCAAAATCTCCAGGAGCGAATGGGTTAATGTTACCTCATATAACTGTAGGCTAAAAACACTGCTTTGGTACTGGTCAGTGTGTGATTTAACCGTTAAAACTGAACCTATTTTGTTACGAATTTCCTTGATATTGTTTAGTACCCATTTATGAGAGTTTCTTTTCGTTATTTTAGACCCTGTGGACCTCAAATAGGTGTATGTGTCCGCTTACTAGAGGTGTCCGCTTACTGGAGGTTAAAATTGTACTGTGAAGAGAGAATTTGCTGGGGCTGCAGTTTGGTGTGCACTAACGAAGGAAGGTGTCGGTTAGTGGAGGTTTGACTGCATGTCTTAATAGATTTAGTAAAATGGAAAATTTTATAACCATGGATCAAGCAGCAGTCTGCCATTGGTTTAAATTGAGTGGGGAATGGGGATACCATCATAACATATCATAAGGGAAAATCCCTTAAGGACCTTTTGGTGGATCCGAAGCTATAAGGGACAAATTATAGAAAATTCCAGGTCTTGTGTAATTTGAGCACCCCATGAATCTATTGGCCACTACTTGGTCAACATGTCAACTGCTATATCAGCTGACTCTCAATTACCATATCAGTTAACTGCCGGTCGATATATCAGCCGATGTATTAGCTGACATCTTGGCTGACATGTCGGCCAACACTAAGTCTTGACCGAATGTCAGCCTACATATTGACCCATATGTTGACGGAGTATTGGTTTTCACCATTATACTAGTCAACATTCGGTCAATACGGTTTCAATTGTTGGTGGAATATCAGTTGACTGTTGGTGGAAAATTGGTCGACTGTCGTATGATATAATTTGTGTTAATCAGAAGGGCAATTCTGGTGCCCGTGAAGGCAAAGACAGAACACATACACTAAAAATATAAATAAACATCAAAGCACACAGCCTTCTGAGATTAGATTAATTCTTCTGGATCTCTAAATTTTCATTTGATACAGCACAGAGTGCAATCAATTATGACCTTTTTTAGCGTACAAAAGAATGTTTGAACAAAAAATTGTGACAGACACTTGCAGTAATATTATACTCTTACAGTAGACTGGTCAAAGCTGCCAATACCCTTTAGAAATTGCTGCATGGACAATGTAACAACAAAAATTTAAGTAGACAAAAAATATACCTCCACAGGTAAAGTAGACTAAGTATAAGTGGAGTATTGGCCGAATGTCGGTAGCCTATTGATCAAAATGTAGGCCGACTATAGGTCAACATACTGTCCTACACCATTGGCCGATCTGTTGGTCAAGACATCTGCTGACCCTTAGTTGACTATTGCCTGATGTGCCCAGGGGGGGTATTCCGGATTTCAAGTGACAGGGATGTTCGAATGGGGGCAAAAATCAAAACCCAAAATAAGCCCTTGGGCTTCAAACAAAAGCAAAAAAAGTCCCTGGACCAAAATTTAACCCCCAGAGAATCCCATGCCGAAATTCTGAGCCAGAAAAATTTCTAGAAAGCATTAAATGATATAACATGAAGAATAGAAACATCAGTTTTGAATACCCTAAAAAATCCCTACTTTAATCAAACTACCCAAAAATTACTTGCCAAAATTTACCTATCCAAAAAAACCCGAAATCATCCCTGTCACTTGAAATCCGCAGCTGGAATTGACTGATGCATAAGGGCCAAATCTTAATCTATTTGTTCTTACATGCGGGTGTTTACTGTATTAAATATTGCGTTTCGAGTAACTATTTCTTTTATTTACGAGCTGCTGATTGGCCCACAACCAGCTTTCTTAGAATGTATCGGTAGTTTCCTGTACTCTGATTGAACAACTTTGTCTAAGTGGCCCAGGTGACAGCAGTCGTATATATACTTACCCGATTTCTCCGACCTCTTTCACCATACATTTGATATACGAGAAAGGAATAAAAACACGTTCCCCAGAAACACCACGCAGCTGCCAGTAAGGGCAGTCTGCCGTAGGAACGAAGATCGATGGCCATAAGCTCAAATTCGAGCTATAACAAATTCAGTCAAATCTCAACCTTCTGCCGCCATTTCGTGGGAGGAGGTTTGAACGTCATGTAGTCAGTCATGTAAGATACTTCATAGATACTCGGCCCAGGCCAGCCTGCGCCTGTTCTACTTTGACGACGCACTATCAATGTTTTAAAACAGTGCACACAAAAGCCCAAAATTAATATCCGAGGCAGATCAGTAAAGATAATAGGACTGGGTGTAGCACAATTGAGGGAATAATCGAGTGAAAAACTTTTAGTAAGAATCTTAGTCTTAGCACAGAGTTCTTAGTACATCAGGGCCGAGTTGTTCAAAGCTGGGTTAAGATAACCCAGAGTTAGTGCGAGATTTGAATTCAGATTTGAAAGCTTAAAAAGCATTTCAGTTTTAACTCTTTTTGTCTACAAGTTGATGATTGGTAGCTCTAAGCTCATGTTTTATTTCAAAATGGCCTTCGCACTCGAAAAGCTACCAGGCCTTTTGAGAAATAGGCCCCAGGATGCAAAATACCAAATTTAATGATAACATCAAAATAAGACGAAAACGGCTCAGCTGTGTCATGGACGGTTCCACATTTTTCGGTCAAAGCTCAGCCGCAGTTATAGGCACGTATTCTCAGTCATCTTTTCTCAAACTTGGTACTCTATAAGGTAGCAAGGTATGATCATTTTTTGGTCATTTTTCGACAACAGACGAGTTCAACTTGAAAAGCTTGGCCCGATTTTTTCAAGTCTCAATCCGTTTACATCATGGCCATCGACAAACTTTTATGGTTGAGGCATAGTGGAAGGGTCATTTTAAATAAAAATGAACACATATTTTGGGGGATTTCTTTCATTCCTTGCCACTTAAGTCCAAATTGTAAAAATTACTGTCCGTTCTAGAGGCTGCAAATGTAAAATTCAACCTGTTCGTATCCTGCTTTCAGACTTGAAGCAACTTGCCTCTTTAATTCCGCTCTAAACGTGGTTGCTATTTACATACTCAGAGATGCCAACCACTGGATTCAAAGACTCTCTTTTGCAGCCCCCCCCCCCCCCCCTCCCCGCCCCATCCAAGATGAACTCTACCCTCCAACATGAACCTCCCCCATCCAACATAAACCATCCCCCGACAGAAAAACGTAAATCGACGCGGTCACCAGATTATAATATGGGTGTGGCTCAGGACATTATTCAAAGTCTTACATAACGTGCAGGTCGTCATAATTCCCGAAATCATCGTCTCACTGATAAAATACTTGCACACAATGTCTTTTCAATATTTTTTAATCTGTCTGGTCTGGAGGCACTGAAACCAGCCTTGTAAATTATCAGTCAAGGTCGTGAAATGTAAAATGTCCTTAAAAAGTATGCAACTCTACGTTATTCCCTTTCTTGGTATAACACCATCCATCTGTGCAAAATTTTACAAGAGTTCAGTGGTAAAACCAGCAGGCATTTGACGAAATCTTCCAGCAGCTCTTGACTGTTGTGTCTTCAGTTGATGAGACCAATATGGGCGATGTCTCAAATGCTCAACTGTGCTAACTCGACTGTATTTTATGTGCTAAAGGGAGAAAAAAAAGAAGAAGAAGTCAGCGGTAACCTCAAACTAATATCTTATATTTTATGTCAGTAAGTAAGAAACTCCCTTTTAAAGCCCTAACCTGATTTCACCTTAAAACTAAAAGCTGCAATAAAGGCCTTAACAAGCCCGGTTCGTTGTCATGACAGCAAATTTTAATGGGACAATTGCAGATGATGTCATTTTTACTGCAACTACAAGAATCCTTCAGTTTGTTGTTGTCTTGTGCAAATTACTTACTTAATTAGGGCTATTTTCTTCTAAGCCTCAGTGTGATTGACAAATTTAAACACGAAAGCTAAAGCGAGGTAGCCGTTCACAAGGTAGATCTTGGTTGTTGAGCAAAGAAGAGCACCGGAGTATCCAGAGAAGAACTTCCCCGAACAAAGACAACCAACAACAAACTCAAAATCCTGATCTGCAGCCACATCGGTAGGAGGCGAGTGCTCTCTAGACTACGAGTAATCCCCCACTTTTCCTCAGGGATAGTACAGCGAGCGAACGCGAGCGCGCGTGAAAATTACCCCACGCGAGACAAGGCGACACGCGGCAGGGAGAAAGGTGTCGCCTTGTCTCGCGTGGGGTGATTTTCACGCGCGCTCGCGTTTCCCTCGCTCTACTATCCCTGAGGAAAAATGGGGGACTACTCGTAGTCTAAGTGCTCTGACCACTACGCTATTCCTTATGGTCTATGTGAAAATGGCGAATAGCCGAATAGAGCAGGATATCTTACATTGTTTTGGTATTCTAACAGGTTCATTATCACCGACTGTCACTTCGTGAACCGCTTCTCTAAACAAATATCTTATTCGCAGCATCTTTTCCTCGTCAGGACACGGATCGTAAAATCCACTTAAATTACTCTGAAAGAAACAAAACAAAACATCGAAAAACAGGTGTTACACAAACGACTTTCAGTTCAGTTCAATTCAATTATCTATAGCGCCGGCTCTCGCACCTTCGAAGACTCAGTGAGGAAGAGTCGTGAATCCTTAACTTGACACTGCACAGGGACCGTAACATCGATCACTTTACTGGGACCTCGACGAGCGTCCTGTGAACTAGAAGTACAAAAAGAAAAAGTTTGTAACAGTATTAAGTTACAATACGATACAGAAAGACAGTCTCTGAATAGTTTGTTTTGGGGCTTACCTTTCTCCTATGGATACTAAGTGGCCATACCATGCATTCACTATGATTAAGCCTAAAAAGCAACAAACAGACTTCAGGTTTCCTTTTCAGGGTAGTAAGCACGATAAGAACAAAATAGCTATTAGATTTCTTAAAAAACGTATTTTAAAATTCTTCAATTTTAGAACGTCCTATGTCTGAGGCGAAGCGCGCCCATTTTCTTCGAAAAAGGTCCTGTTTGGTTTGATCTTTTGTAGTGCTTTACTTTTCCTATCCACTTTGCTGTAAGTCATTAATCATTGCTTTAAACGATTTTTTTTCCGTGCACTTTGTTTGGTGTTTAAGGCAATTTGCAGCAGTCTACTTGAAGTCCCGTCAAGAGCCAACTGTCATTACCAAGTCTTGAAGATTCGAATTCTACGATTCTCTCACATGTCTCCTGCATAAGACGTATCTAAAGATAAATTCAAATAACAACCAGTTAGATGATGGAACGAGGAAACCACGCGGGGCAGCAAAAAATCACCTTCCGAAGACACGCGACACGCGAGGAAGAAACGTGGAAAAAATTTTGTAATTGTATATGTATTCTATTTTCTTTAATATTTGTTGATGGTGAAACAGATTGAAAGAAATCAGTAACATTAATAGATGAAAAAAGTAAGATATGGTGGAAATAAACAAAGTTATTTAGAGGGATAAAGGAGAAAAACGAGAGATTGTAAAAGAGAGGAAAAGGTACAAGTAATAAAAAAATTACGAGGGTCGGCCTGGTGGAGATAAAGCACTGCGCAAGATAATAATGATAAACAGCTCTTTTAACTAATGTTTTAGCTGTCTTTTCGCGTATAGATACAGAAAGATATTTTTAATAAGAACATCGTATAACTGTTGGACAGAATTTTCTTATATGTTTTCGGTACTGGGAATAACATGCTGCGGCAAAGATGCTTTTTTGGTGTCAAAATTATGCTGCTCAGCCTGGATTACAACGACAGCGTGAAATTAAACTGCTTTTTATAAAGGGGCATAAACAAGTGCATAATATACATTTATCAAAGTTAGAACAAGTTTGATTGTAAAACCTTACACTGCTCTCTGCATCCTTCTTTTGCTCTGCCATCTGTTTGGCATATTTCGCTTTATTTGCTTCTGATTCCCTACAACAATTAACAACAATTTTCTTCTTTTTAGCGATTATTACTAATATTCCCACTTTGATGTTGTATTTTCAATGTTATTTTGTGCCCCCAAATTAGTATGAGATCTTTTGTCCCGTTCGTCCGTCCGCTCAAACCGTGTATCCCTTCATCCGTCTGCCAGTCTATCCGTCCGTTACTCCGTCCTCCATTTGTCAGTTTGATTCTCCGTCAACCCATCCATTCCTCCGTTCTTCCATCCGTCTGTTTTTCTTTCTGTCTGTCTGTCCGTCCGTCCGCCCGCCCGCCTGCCCTCCTTCCTTCCACTCTTTTGTCAATCTATCCGTTTGTCCGTTCGTTTCCGTTTCTCCGTCCGCGTTTGTCTATCTGTCCGTCTGTTCATCCCGTACGTCGATCCGATCTGTCCTTCTGGCCATCAGTCCGTCCATCTGTTTGTCTGTCCGTCTTTCCAAACACCTATGCCTTTGTCCTTTCGCTCGTCCGTCCGTCCGTCTAACCATTTATCTATTTACAATGGCTCCTGATAAATAAACCTCATTTCCAGGAATTTCTTATTACTACCGTAAATACGTGCATGTGTACAAAATCCTACTTTAAATGCCTACGGCTATGCAAACCAAACCTTGGGTTTTGATGAAAACGTGGACTGTTTACAAGTTAAACATGTAAATGTCAGTGAAAAATTAGACATGAGGAAATTGACTTACTTTTCCTTCTCCATCTGCAAAAATGGATTAACAACAAGAACCTTGACGACCCAAAAGACAGTTATAGGAACCACAGTGCCATAAAATATGGCCGCTGGATGGATCTCTTCTGACAGGTTGATGGGGAAGCTGTATACTTGATTTGCACGGGTCAATCTAAACATTTATTACATCCAACAATTAGTACAAGCTCTGTGAAACGTCAGTTTACTGGGTGTTGTATAGGAAGGCTTTTGCCTGTTATAGTTAGATTGATAAATTTTAGATAATAAATTTTTAGGTATTCTTAAGTATACTTTATTGTAATTATTACAGGTAGTTGTAGTTGTAAGGCGCACTTGATCATATTCAGATGTTAATTTTGGCCTAATAAGAAATAAATTAGTAGGTGGTGGTGGTGGTGGTGGTGGTCGTAGTAGTGTATTCTTCTTTTTTCCCATCGGAGTGTGTTGGCACCCGGCTCAAAGCATTCAGGGAAAATAACGCAATGTTCTACTTAACTGGGTGTGCGACCAACAGAACAGACCTGTGACCAGATTTACGAAGGCTTTCTAAGTAAAGTAATACCATGTTTTCTCAATCAATAGCCGCGACGTTTTACTTTATATTTTGACGTGACCTCGGTTGTTCTAAAGGTGG
This sequence comes from Porites lutea, assembly GCF_958299795.1. Classification (NCBI taxonomy): domain Eukaryota; kingdom Metazoa; phylum Cnidaria; class Anthozoa; order Scleractinia; family Poritidae; genus Porites; species Porites lutea. The sequence continues at coordinate 4,531,301 of NC_133201.1, forward strand.
ATAACAATATCCATCGGATGAATCTCTATCGAGTGGATAACGCAATTGCTTTCCCTAATACTTATCCATTAGACAGTGATTAATCCGGTGGATAGCGCTATCCAATGTTTGAACAAGCGGGACCTGATGAGTAAAAGCGTTTGCTTGTATCTGCAATTTATCGCGTTTTACACTTTTTCATGGCACGAAAATGTCGTATCATGTGGCTCACTATATCTAGGATTTATGCCTTATCGTGAAATTAGAAACACAATGACAGTCTACTTACTTGACTTTTAGCAATACACCAATGGGCAAACCAATGCACATTGTGGCAGCCAGTCGACTGTGTTCAGAAATTTGCTTTTCACATCCGTACTCAACCAGAGAACCAAACGTTCCACTCCTAAGAAATTAGGAATGGAAAGATGCAGTGATCAGACAATGAAAGGAAAAAATAAAATTTATTACAGGACACCAGAGGTATATGAATTTCAAGTAATAGTCTAGCCTGGGAAAACAGCAGACATTCCGCAACCCTAACACTAGTTTTCCCGCGAAATGACGTCTGATAAACGAGCGCAGAAATTCCATACTGATGACGCGTCAGTACCCTGGTATGGGTAGTGTTTCTGATTGTTCGTGCTGCGCGGGAAATTTGCTTCAACCAATCAGAAACACTACCCATACCTGGGTACTGAGTGACGCGTCATCAGTATGGAATTTCTGCGCTCGTTTTTCAGACGTCATTTCACAGAGAAAGCAGTGGTGGCGTCGCCAAATGTCCTGTTTGCTGAGGCTAGTTTTATTCACCACACCAAAATTAACCCTCGGGTGATGAAAACTCAACCCTGATCAGACACATATACGTGATCATTGACTATATAACTTTGAAGATGAATTTAAATCTGCCTTGATTAATTGAAAAGATCATCATCTTTCCTTGCTCTTTTTCTATCTATCAAATAAACGTTTTAACAGTGATCGTTAATTTGCCTAGTCCCTGTACAGCGTTTTCCAAGGCATCCTTGGGCAATTAAGTAACTAACCGCGCGGAATAATCATTCGTTCGGCGGATGGTTTCGAATAAAGGTTCTATGTCACACAGGAAACACACAAGAAACTCATGGCCAAAATAGTGGGGGCAGGGAAGCACTTAAATCTAGGGGTAAGGGGACCAGGAAAGAAGCCCTCCTGGAGGTAGACGAGATCTAGTGGTACGGGGGTAGCCACCCTGGGCAGGAGTCCTGATCAGTCTGCGGGGGCGGGGCCTATATCCCCTAGACACTAGGAACTAAGGGGAACCAGAAGGGGACCTTACTGGGTGGAGTACAGACCAAGTGGAACCAGGGATCAACCTGGAGTGGGTATTAAACACAGGGCACCCTCAAGCCTCAGTGACTGATATCTTGGAGACCAGGTGAATCTAAGCGAAATACATTATGTACCCATGAAACAAAAGAAAAACAATACATACTTTATAGTGCCTTTAATTTTCGTGTCCTTCTCTATTTTTCTTGTGTAGGAACCTAGTACAAATGAATTTGGAATTCCAAGCTATAACCAAAAGCAAAAAGAAAAAAACAAAAACAAAAATATCATGATTAGATGGCAATCCAGTAAAACCAAAAACAGTGAGGAAGAAAATTTATTGGCACTAATGACATCGGAAATGACATGTTCGAAGTCATGACAATTTGGAATTCAAATGTTTGAAAAGATAACATTCCGAGTTTAAATGTTTTAAGTGATGACATTCGGAATTCAAATATTTCGAGTGATGACATTCGGATTTCAAAAGTTTGGAGAGATGACCTTTGGTAATCAGATGTTTGGAAGAATCACATTGGAAATTCAAATGTTTGAAGTGATGACATTCGGAATTCAAATCTTTGGAGTGACGACAGTCGGTATTCAAATGTTTGGAGTGACGACAGTCGGTATTCAAATGTTTGGAGTGACGACATTCAAAATTCAAATGTTAGGAGTGACGACATTCGGAATGCAAATGTTAGAAGTGACGACATTCGAAATACCAATGTTTGGACTAATGACATTCGGAATTCAAATGTTAAGAGTGACGACATTCGAAATTCCAATGTTTGGAGTGACGACATTTGGAATTCAAATGTTAGGAGTGACGACATTCGGAATTCAAATGTTAGGAGTGACGGCATTCGGAATTCAAATGTTTGGATTGACGATATTCGAAATTCATATGTTTGGAGTGGTGACAATTGGAATTCAAATGTTTGGAGTAATGACATTCGGAATTAACATGTTTGGAGTGACGACATTCGGTATTCAAATGTTTGCAGTGACGACATTCGGAATTCAAATGTTAGAAGTGACGACATTCGAAATACCAATGTTTGGACTAATGACATTCGGAATTCAAATGTTAGGAGTGACGACATTCGAAATTCCAATGTTTGGAGTGACGACATTTGGAATTCAAATGTTAGGAGTGACGACATTCGGAATTCAAATGTTAGGAGTGACGGCATTCGGAATTCAAATGTTTGGATTGACGATATTCGAAATTCATATGTTTGGAGTGGTGACAATTGGAATTCAAATGTTTGGAGTAATGACATTCGGAATTAACATGTTTGGAGTGACGACATTCGGTATTCAAATGTTTGCAGTGACGACATTCGGAATTCAAATGTTAGGAGTGACGACATTCGGAATTCAAATGTTTCGAGTGACGACATTCGGAATTCAAATCTTTGGAGTGACGACATTCGGTATTCAAATGTTTGGAGTGATGACATTCGGAATTCAAATGTTAGGAGTGACGACATTCGAAATTCCAATGTTTGGAGTGACGACATTCGGAATTCAAATGTTAGGAGTGACACCATTCGGAATTCAAATGTTTGGAGTGACGACATCCGGAATTCAAATGTTAGGAGTGACACCATTCGGAATTCAAATGTTTGGAGTGACGACATTCGGAATTCAAATGTTAGGAGTGACGACACTCGAAATTCCAATGTTAGGAGTGACGACATTCGGAATTCAAATGTAAGGAGTGACGACATTCGAAATTCATATGTTTGGAGTGACGACAATTGGAATTCAAATGCTTGGAGTGATGACATTCAGAATTAAACTGTTTAGAATGACGACATTCGGAATTCAAATGTTTGGAGTGATGACATTCGGAATTTAAATATTTGTAGTGATGACACGCGGTATTCAAATGTTGTTTAGTGACGACATTCGCAATTCAAACGTTTCTAGTGATGACATTCGCAATTCAAGTGTTTGTAGTGATGACATTCAGTATTCAAATATTTTTGTGGTGGTGACATTCGTAATTCAAATGTTTAGACCGATGACAATCGAACTCAAATGTTTGGAAGGATGACATTCGGAATTCAAATCTTTGGAGTGACGACATTCGGTATTCAAATGTTAGGGGTGACGACATTCGAAATTCAAATGTTTGGAGTGACGACATTTGGAATTCAAATGTTAGGAGTGACGACATTCGGAATTCAAATGTTAGGAGTGACGACATTCGGAATTCAAATGTTTGGAGTGACGATATTCGAAATTCAAATGTTTGGAGTGACGACAATTGGAATTTAAATGTTTAGAGTGATGACATTCGGAATTTAAATGTTTTGAGTGACGACATTCGGTATTAAAATGTTTGCAGTGACGACATTCGGTATTCAAATGTTTCGAGTGACGTCATTCGGAATTCAAATGTTAGGAGTGACGACATTCGAAATTCCAATGTTTAGAGTGACGACATTCGGAATTCAAATGTTAGGAGTGACACCATTCGGAATTCAAATGTTTGGAGTGACGACATTCGGAATTCAAATGTTAGGAGTGACGACATTCGGAATTCAATTGTTAGGAGTGACGACATTCGAAATTCCAATGTTTGGAGTGATGACATTCGGAATTCAAATGTTAGGAGTGACGAAATTCGAAATTCCGATGTTTGGAGTGACGACATTTGGAATTCAAATGTTAGGAGTAACGACATTCGGAATTCAAATGTAAGGGGTGACGACATTCGGAATTCAAATTTTTGGAGTGACGATATTCGAAATTCATATGTTTGGAGTGACGACAATTAGAATTCGAATTTTTGGAGTGATGACACTCGGAATTAAACTGTTTAGAATGACGACATTCGGAATTCAAATGTTTGGAGTGATGACATTCGGAATTCAAATATTTGTAGTGATGACACGCGGTATTCAAATGTTGTTTAGTGACGACATTCGCAATTCAAACGTTTCTAGTGATGACATTCGCAATTCAAGTGTTTGTAGTGATGACATTCAGTATTCAAATATTTTTGTGGTGGAGACATTCGTAATTCAAATGTTTAGACCGATGACAATCGCACTCAAATGTTTGGAAGGATGACATTCGGAATTCAAATGTTTAGAGTGATGACATTCCGAATTCAAACGATTGTCGTTATGACATTCAGTATTCAAATGTTTGGAGTGATGACATTAACGATTCAAGTGTTTGTAGTGATGATATTCGCAATTCAAATGTTTGGACGGATGACATTCGCAATTCAAATGTTTGGAAGGATGACATTCGGAATTCAAATGTTTGGACGGATGAAATTCGGAATTCAAATGTTTGGTTGGGCTGATGACATCCGGAAGTCAAATGATTGTAGTGATGACATTTGGGATTCATGTAACCTAGTGCAACCTGCATCGTGGTTTAAGCCGTCGGCGACTAAACCTACAACTCCACTAGGCTTAGCTAAGGTGGGTTAAACTGGGTCTCCTGAGAGAAGGATACAACATCTGTCTTAAGGTCTACGGTGGACCACCCCCAGTTAGGTGGACTCTGGTATCACCCAAGGGCGGAGATAAACAGACCTATCCACCGGCCAGCCGCTGCAGCATGGCATAAATGCCGGCATGTCCTGACCCGTCCTTGCCCGCAGAACCAAATTTTTGCCTTGCCGAGTGAGTGACCCTAGTCAATTGAAAAGCTGGTTTCCCTACAGTCCTTTTACATGCAGTTCTAAGGTATAAATGGCACAGAAAACAGGCTCCCATACAGGCTCAAACGTCGCCTGGGTTAACAAAGTTCGTGCTGGCTCGATCCCATTCCAGTGACCTGAGAAAAGTGGGCTAGGAGGACACGGGATCTCTCTGAAACTCAGAGAATGGAATGTCAGAAGGTTACTAAATAAAACTGACTAAAGAGGACCTGAATGTCCGACAGCATTGGTACTAAAAGAATTTGAGAGTTACATCATTGATATAACAGCGCTAAGTGAGACTCAATTGCCATCCTACGACGGTATGGTAGATCCTGGCTACACAATCCTTTTGGAGTGGCAGGGGAGAGAACAAGCGAAATGAATCTAGAGATGGTTTTCCAACAGGGAACTCCATTGCTGAGCAGCTGAAGAAAGACCCGACACCTGTCAGTGACAGGATAAAGAACATGAGACTTTCGCTGCAGAGGAATGTTTGCCACAATAGCTGGGTGTGTATGCTCCAACACTGACCAACCTCTAAGAGATCAAGGAGGAATTCTACAACAGCCTGAGAGAAGTACTGCACAGAGTTCTATTTCTATTACTGGTAATGCCGGTGACTTCAATGCTGGGGTTGGAAAGGAGGTGGACAAATGGGCACATGTGATTGGCCCGCATAGAGTTGGGAATAGAAACTGAAACGGTGAACTTCTGGCTCTTTGCTCGGTGTTTGGTCATCACAAACACTATCTTCAAGCGCAATGAACACCACAAGAAGGAAATGGACAAGACTTTGGCAGGATTGCAACATCAGGAGTCAGAAATTGTTGAGGAAAACTGAAGTTCATTAGAAGCAGCTATATATGACACTGCTCTGTGTCTTGGATAAATCCAATTGCAAACACCAGGATTGCTTCAATGATACTGACAAGAAGCTGTTCGAGGAAAGAAATACTGCAAGGGTGAAAAAGCTTTAAGTGAACACTAGATCAAACAGGACAAAACTGACTGGTACTCGACAGAGTCTAAAGCAGTACACCAGGGAAATGAAGTCTCAAAGATGGGGGGCAAAGGAAACAGAAAAAACAGATATGAAAGAAGTTTTAAAATGATCTGACAGAAGTACATGGGACATAGAAGAGGGGTACAACACAGCTTACTGACCTTGATGGTGAGACAGTAATACAGGAGAAAGCTGAGATTCGCGACAGATTTACAAACTAATTTGACAAGCTACTTAACGTAACTGGAGGGTTGATCGCTCTGTCTTGGACACCACTGCACTGAGACCACAAATTGCATCTCTTGATGAAAAACCTGAAGTCAAGGAACTGTTGGATGCCGTCAATGCAACAAACAAAAGTAAAGCCCCTGGAATGGTTGGTATACCTTCAGAACTCTGAAAACATGGCAGGGTAAAACTGGTACGAACTGGTTTTGCACATCTGGGAAACTGAGTAAAGACCACAAGACTGGAAAGATGCTAGTATCGTGCCAGTTTTCAAGAAGGAAAGTATCAAGTACTGTAGAAACTATCGAGGTATTTATCTCTTCTCAATAGCTCGAAAGATCTTGGCTCGCATACTCCTGAGCAGATTAAACAAACGCATAGCTTCTAATATATCGCCTGAGACTTAATGTAGTTTTCGCAGTGGTAGAGGCACTGTGAATCTGATCTTCTGCCCGCGACAGTTACAAGGAATATCATAGACGAGAACATGGCGCCGCATGTTGTCGTTATCCTGCTAGGAATGGGGTCATCACCTTATCATGGTGGGGAGGTTTGCGTGTCTCAATGACACGCTGAAGGCTTGTACTCCAGGTAGGGCCACCCATGCCGAAAAAAACGAAGGGTAGAGACAAGACAAATACTGACCCCCTGGTCCTCCAGGTTGGGGAATGGGTGTAGGGCTAACAACCCTACCACATAAAAACACTAATTTTTCAGAAAGTGGAAACGTTTTTAACACTACCTGGGGATGTCGCTGCTAGGGCTGCAATGACGCTCTTGGGACAAAGCCAGCGGGAAACCTAAAGGCAGATAGGCCCCATAGTAGCCCTCAAGTGACAGATGATCATCGGTTGCCAATACGTGAGGACCATCGCAGAGACAACATGCCCAATACAAGTAGCTAAGAAGACAAAAGAGCAAGGGATTGAAGTGCCAGATAGGTCAGGTGGAAAGGGATGGGATCGGTAACACTACATTGTAAAGAGAGGATGTGTACATAGGAGATGATGAGGTGCAACAGGGAGGAGTTGCCATCATGATGAGCGCGAGGGCAAAGGGACCCTTGATAAAATGGACGCCAATTAGCAAGGAATTATTACAGCACGATTCTACTCAAAGTACAAAAAGCTGACGGTGGTACTAGCATACGCACTATCGAATGATGCGCTGGATGAGGAAAAGGATAAATTCTCAAACCAGCTGCAGGACACTGTTTCGAGCTGCAACACAAATGATATGATTGTGGTGATGGGTGATTTGAATGCTGAGGTAGGAAACAACAATACTGATGGTGAGGAGGTTGTGGGGAAATTTGGCGTTGGTGTTATGAACGCAAAGGAGAGAGGTCATGTGACATCCACAACCTGACCTGGAGGTCACCAGATGGGAGGAAAGTAAACCAGATTGACCATGGTTTAATGAATGAAAACATGAAAAGATCTATCTTAGACACCAGAGTAATGAGAGATGCGAACGTATACAGTGACCATTACCTAGTGAAAAACAAGGGCTGACACGAGGAAGAACGTAAGAGAGGGTTTCACATAAGTAACTGCAAAGTGAAGAGATCAGGTAGAGATATAATATTGAGTTGAGGAATAGGTTTGAAGCTTTAGGAGACAGAGGAAGGACCATTATTATTTTGTCAACATTATGATTTTGTCAACATACAGTAAGCCATGGATAGGAAACAAACCGTGGGAAAAAATCAAGGAGAGGAAGGAGGTGAAACTGAAAATGGAGGGTACAGGATCGAAATGACTGAAACAGAGATGGAGAGAGGAGTATAATGCGAAAAACACTGAAGTGGAAAGGAGTGCTAGGGAAGAGAGGAGAAATTGGTTAGAGAAGATGACTGCAGCAGAGGAAAGACTGCTGAGAAAGGTAGGAACTATTCAAGGAGCTGTTCAGCATTACCAAGTCGATAACAGGAGAATGGCAGAGACAAGAAGAAGGTGTTAAAGCCAAACAAAGGGTGCTTAGGACTGAGACACAAGAAACATTGCAGAGATGGGTGGAGCACTTTAGTGAAATATTAAACAGAGATGACCCAACAAATCCTGTGAAAGAAGATAAGATGGTAGAATCAGAGGAGATTGAGAAAAAAGATCTAGGAAGATCGCGATAACAAGAGGTTAAGGATGTAATGAAGAGGACATAGCCATGGAAAGTGGCTGGAGTAGATGAGGTGTGTCCGGAGTAATTGAGAACTAACATTGAAGACACTGCAAGTAGGCTAACTGGATGTTACAACAGGCTTTGGGAAAATGAGAGGTGGCCGAAAGTGTACAAGAAGGGACTTGTTGTCAAGGTATTCAAGAAAGGTGGGTTGCACAAATGTAACAACGGAAGAGGAGTGACTTCACTACCCGCCATTAGTAAGATATTCTTGACGACACTGTTAGGTGGATCAAGAAAGGCACAGACAAGAAACTTCGAAAGGCGCAGGCTGGGTTTCCACCCAAGAGAAATACAACTGAACAGATCTTTATACTTAGAAACATCTTAGAGCAGGCAAATGAGTCGAGGGCGGGTCTGTATACGCACGTTCTGGACTTCACAAAAGCCTTTGACTATGTACACATAGAAAGCCTATGGAATATCATGAGAAGTAATGGGATACCAGACAAGATGGTGAGAGTGACAGTAGGCATTTAAATGGGTTTTGAGTGTGCAGTCGTAGACAGGAGTGTGACATCATACCAGCTCACGATCAAGTATGGAGTTAAAATGGAGTGCGTGAGGTCAGGTTTCCTATTCTTACTATCTTGGACTGGGTCTAAGTTCAATGAATGCACGAGAAGACTGGAAGATTGGCGGAGGAAGCAGCAAGAGTAGCACGCAAACTTGATGCGAGAAATGGCAAGACACTAGGGACTGATTGTGCTAGAAGCAGGGAGAACATTGTGGTTGATGGTGAAGACGCGGAAGACGTTGAGGAGTTTTACAGACCTGAGTGCTTTTGTCGATAAGGAGGGTGGAGGTAGCAGAAGCACATGGTGCATTCCAGGGACTAAGGAGGGCCTGAGCAAATAGAGGAAAATGAAGGAAAACCAAGATACACCTGTTCAAAACTTAAGTTCAACCGGTCCTGCTGTATGGCTGAGAATCTTGGAAGATCACCAAGAACGATAAATGGAAGCCAGTACCTGAGACAGATAGTGCCGATTAGATGGCAGCAGATGACGATGAAAATGGAACTGGCTATGTCACATATTTAGAAGAGGGGCTGTGAATGACTACTTTACAGCATTAGGGTGACCACCATAAGGTCGGAGGGCGAGAGGAAGTCCAAAAACTACCTGGAGAAGGGCTGTTCAGAAAGAGCGAAACAAAACAGGGTGGAAGAGTTGGGAAGTAGCCAAAGTGGTAGCACGAGATTGAAAGTCTTAGACAGCAGGGAGGCCTTATGTGCCTACTGGCGCGATGATACATGATGATAATGATGCCGTTTTTATTGACTTAACAAAGGCTTTTGATACAGTGTTTCATGAGGGCCTATGAAAAGTGCTCGGAAAGTGTGAATGTCCTTCTAAATTTATCAATCTGGTGAAGGGACTGCACGACAAAATGCAAGTACATGTGGCTCAAGAAAATACATCTTCGAGGAATTTGCAGTCACCGGTTGATGTGAAACAAGGTAGTGTGCTTGCTCCGACACTGTTCTCTCTCTACCGAACAGCAATGTTAGAAGTAGCCTTTGACGGTGTTGGCAACAGTATCTACATCCAAACTAATACTAATCCTGACCTGTTTAATGTTTCCCTTTTCAGAGCAAAAACACGCACAACCCAGATCCTAGTGAGGGAAATGCTGTTTGCAGGTGATAGTGCTATAGTTGCCCACAGTGTTGGTGACATTCAGAGTCTGGTGGACAGGATCGCTAGAGCTGCCTCCCAATTTGGCCTCAAGATCAACATCAAGAAAACTGAGTACTTTACCAGGCAATGCAACACCTACATCCACCTGCTGACCCAACAACCATAACTATCAATCAAGAGGCCCTTGTACAGTGTACCCACTTCAAATACCTAGGAAACACTGTCTCTCTTCAACAACGCTAGCGTAGACAGTGAACTCAGAAACAGGGCTGGAAATACAAGTGCTACTTTTGTAAAACTACACGACGGAAATGACAATGGAGAGGTCACGTGACTTCTGTAGTACAAGTGGTTTAATCAAAACAGGAACAATCTTCCCTCAAAAAAAATCTTTAAGCTGATCTACAGGTCACCAGATGGGAGGAGAGTAAACCACAATGACTATATTTTAGTGAATGGAAAGATCAGAACCATCTTAAAGACCAGAGTAATGAGAGGAGCAGACGTATACAGTGACCATTACCTTGTGAGAACCAGAATAAGTCTAAAGTTGGTAATGCCTGAGGGAAGAAAGAATGTAAGGTAAAGGTTTGACCTAAATAAACTGCACAGGGAAGAGATCAGGCAGAGATAGAACATTGAGTTGAGGAATAGGATTGAAGCTTTAGCAAACATATAGGATCTGGAGGCAGGACACGACGTGATTTTGTCAACATACAGAAACTTGCTAAATCATGAATATGAAACAATTTTACAAAACATGGGAAAAGATCAAGGAGAGAAAAGAGGCAAAATTGAAATTGGAGGGCACAAGATCGGAACGACTGAAACAGGGATGAAGATTGAAGTATAATGAGAAAAACAATGAAGTGAAACGTAGTGCTAGGGAAGATTGGAGAAATTGGTTAGAGAAGAGGGCTGCAGCAGCGGAAAAGGCTGCTGCGAAAGGTAGGAACTATTCAAGGAGCTGTTCAGCTTTACTAAGTCAATAACAGGAGAATGACAGAGACAAGAAGTAGGTGTTAAAGCAAAAAAGGGATGCTTAGGACTGAAACACGAGAAAGACTACAGAGATGGGTGGAGCACTTTAGTGAAATATTAAACAGAGATGACCCAACAAATCCTGTCAAATCCTGTGAAAGAAGATAAGAGAGTAGAATCAGAAGAGATTGAGGAAATAGATCTAGGAAGATCGCGATAACAAGAGGTTAACGATGTAATGAAAGGGACAAAGCCAGGGAAAGTGGCTGGAGTAGATGAGGTGTGTCCGGAGTACTTAAGAACTAAAATTGAAGACACTGCAAGTAGGCTAACTAGATGTTACAACAGGCTTTGGGAAAATGAGAGGTGGCCGAAAGTGTACAAGAAGGGACTTGTTGTCAAGGTATTCAAGAAAGGTGATTTGCACAAATGTAACAACGGAAGAGGAGTGACTTCACTACCCGCCATTAGTAAGATATTCCTGAGGACGCTGTTAGGTGGATCAAGAAAGGGATAGACAAGAAACTTCGAAAGGAGCAGGCTGGGTTTCCACCCAAGAGAAGTACAACTGAAAAGATCTTTATACTTAAAAACATCTTAGAGCAGGCAAATGAGTCGAGGGCGTGTCTGCATACGCACTTTCTGGACTTCGACAAAGCCTTTGACTATGTACACATAGAAAGCCTATGGAATATCATGAGAAGTAATGGGATACCAGACAAGATGGTGAGAGTGATAGTAGGCATTTGCATGGGTTTGAGTGTGCAGTCGTTGACAGGAGTGTCACATCATACTGGCTCACGATCAAGTATGGAGTTAAAATGGGGTGCGTGATGTCAGGATTCCTATTCTTACTGTCTTGGACTGGGTCATGAGAAAGGCAAAGCAGATAGGAGGGATAAGGTGGAATCTGACAACAGTGCTGGAGGACCTTGAGAATTCGCAGATGACATTGCACCACTGTCATCTACGTTCAATGAATGCACGAGAAGACTGGGAGATTGGCGGAGGAAGCAGCCAGAGTAGCATGCAAACTTGATGCGAGAAAGGGCAAGACGCTAAGGGCTGATTGTGCTAGAAGCAGGGAGAACATTGTGGTTGATGGTGAAGAAGTGGAAGACGTTGAGGACTTTTACAGACCTGAGTGCTATTGTCGACAAGGAGGGTGGAGGTAGCAGAGGCACATGGTGCATTATAGGGACTAAAGAAGGCCTGAGCAAATAGAGGAATAGGAAGGAGAGCCAAGATACACCTGTTCAAAACTTAAGTTCGACCGGTCCTGCTAAATGGCTGAGAATCTTGGAAGATCACCAAGAACGATAGTGCCTGAGACAGATAGTGCAGATTAGATGGCAGCAGAGAATAACAAACAAAAAGAGTGGTTGAGTTGGCAGAGACCAATGCCACAAGTTGTAAATTATGACGATGAAACTGGAACTGGCTATGTCACATACTTAGACGAGGGGCCGTGAATGACTACTTTACAGCATTAGGGTGAACACCATAAGGTCGGAGGGCGAGAGGAAGTCCAAAAACTACCTGGAGAAGGGCTGTTCAGAAAGAGCGAAACAAAACAGGGTGGAAGAGTTGGGAAGTAGCCAAAGTGGTAGCACGAGATTGAAAGTCTTAGACAGCAGGGAGGCCTTATGTGCCTATTGGCGCGATGATACATGATGATAATGATGCCGTTTTTATCGACTTAACAAAGGCTTTTGATAAAGTGTTTCATGAGGGCCTATGAAAAGTGCTCGGAAAGTGTTAATGTCCTTCGAAATTTATCAATCTGGTGAAGGCACTGCACGACAAAATGCAAGTAGATGTGGCTCAAGGAAACTACATCTTCAAGGAATTTGCCGTCACCAGTGATGTGAAACAAAGAAGTGTGCTTGCTCCGACACTGTTCTCTCTCTCTCTCTACCGAACAATGCTAGAAGTAGCCTTTGAAAGTGTTGGGAACAGTATCTACATCCAAACTCATACTAATCCTAACCTGTTTAATGTCGCCGTTTTCAGAGCAAAAACACGCACAACCCAGATCCTGGTGAGGGAAATCCTGTTTGTAGGTGATAGTGCTATAGTTGCCCACAGTGTTGGTGACATTCAGAGTCTGGTGGACAGGATCGCCAGAGCTGTCTCCAAATTTGGCCTCAAGATCAACATCAACAAAACTGAGTACTTTACCGGCCAATGCAACGCCTAGATCCAGCTGCTGACCCAACAACCATAACTATCAATCAAGAGGCCCTGGTACAGTGTACCCACTTCAAATACCTAGGAAACACTGTCTCCAACTACGCTAGCCTAGACAGTGAACTCAGAAACAGGGCTGGAAATGCAAGTGCTACTTTTGTAACACTACATGACGGAAATGCCAATGGAGAGGTCATGTGACATTTGTACTACAAGTGGGTTAATCACAACAGGAACAATCTTCCCTCAAAAAGACATCTTTAAGCTGACCTATAGGTCACCAGATGGGAGGAGAGTAAAGCAGATTGACTATATTTTAGTGAATGGAAAGATGAGTAATGAGAGGAGCAGACGTATACAGTGACCATTACCTTGTGAGAACCAGAATAAGTGTAAAGTTGGCAAGGCCTGAGAGAAGAAAGAATGTAAGGTAAAGGTTTGACCTAAGTAAACTGCACAGTGAAGAGATCAGTTAAGGATAGACCATTGAGTTGAGGAATAGGATTGAAGCTTTAGGAGACATAGAGGATCCGGAGGCAGGGCATGATGTGATTTTTTCAACATACAGAAACTTGCTAAGCCAACATACACAAACTTGCTAAGCCATGAATATAAAACAATTTTACAAAACATGGGAAAAAATCAAGGAGAGAAAAGAGGCAAAACGGAAAATGGAGGGCGCAAGATCGGAACGACTGAAACAGAGATGAAGACGGAAGTATAATGCGAAAAACAATGAAGTGAAATGTAGTGCTAGGGAAGATTGGAGAAATTGGTTAGAGAAGAGGGCTGCAGCAGCGGAAAAGGCTGCTGCGAAAGGTAGGAACTATTCAAGGAGCTGTTCAGCATTACCAAGTCGATAACAGGAGAATGGCAGAGACAAGAAGAAGGTGTTAAAGCCGAAAAAGGGGTGCTTAGGACTGAAACACGAGAAAGACTACAGAGATGGGTGGAGCACTTTAGTGAAATATTAAACAGAGATGACCCAACAAATCCTGTGAAAGACGATAAGACAGTAGAATTAGAAGAGACTGAGGAAATAGATCTAGGAAGATTGCAATAACAAGAGGTCAAGGATGTAATGAAAGGGGCAAAGCCAGGGAAAGTGGCTGGAGTAGATGAGGTGTGTCCGGAGTAATTGAGAGCTGACATTGAAGACACTGCAAGTACGCTGACTTGGTTTTACAACAGGCTTTAAAAAAATGAGAGGTGGCCAAACGTGTGGAAGAAGGGAGTTGTTGTCGAGGAATTAGAGAAAAGTGATTTGCACAAATGTAACAACGGAAAGGTCGCTATTAGGCGGACCAAGAAAGGCATAGACAAGAAAGTTCGAGAGGAGCAGGCTGCGTTTCCACCGAAGAGAAGTACAACTGAACAGATCTTTATACTTGGAAACATCTTAGAGCAGGCAAATGAGTGGAGGGCAGGTCTGTATGCACAATTTGTGGACTTCGATTCTCGAAACAGAGAAAGTCCATTGAATATCATGAGAAGTTATGGGACACCAAACAAGATGGCTTTTGATACACTGTCTCATGAGGGCCTGTGGAAAGTGCTCGGAAAGTAACAATGTCCTTCTAAATTTATCAATCCGGTGAAGGCACTACTACGAAATACAAGCACATGTGGCTCAAGGAAACCATATCTCCAAAGAATTTGCAGTCACCAATGATGTCAAGCAAGATAGTGTGCTTGCTGCAACACTGTTCTCTCTCTAAATAACCGCAATGCTAGAAGCAACCTTTCATGGTGTTGGGGACGGTATCTATATCCAAACTCACACTGATGCTTATACCTACCAATGCAAAACCTACATCAGTTCCTGAGCCAACAAACACAACCATCAATCAAGAGGCCTTGGTGCAGTTGTTCTACTTCAAATACCTAGGAAGCACTATCTGCAACATCGCCAACTTAGACAGTGAACTCAGATACAGGGTGGGAAATGCAAGTGCTGCTTTTGGAAAACTGCATGACAGCAAAAGGAAAACCAACACGTGACTAAAACAAAGTCAACTGCAAGGTCTATCAAACCATTGTCCCTTCTTCACTCTTGTCACTCCTGTATGGTTCTGAAACATAGACTATATATCAGAGTCAAGTGAAGAAGATCCTTGCTTACATGATGAGGCGTCTAACAGTCAAAATGAACGTACCCTAGAAGAAAAAGATCACGAATGTGGAAATTATCTGCCGCACAGTACTAACATCAATGACAATGTTCTCAGCAAGAAAAATCTCAGATGGCTTGGTAAGTGCATAGAATGGTTAACAACAGACTATCAAAACAGCTGTAGAACTCTTAACTCTGTTTGGGAATGAGCGATCAAGGGAAACCTAGTTTAGGGTTCAAAGGTGTTCCAAAGAGAAACATGAAATGAAGAGACATCAATCTTCACCGACAACAGGAGGGTGTCAACGATAGACCTACCTGGAAAAGAACTATAAAACATTCGTAATTCCAATTTTTGGAGTGATGACATCCGGCATTCAGATGCTTGGAGTGATGAAATTCGGAATTCAAATTTTTGGGGTGATGACATTCGGAATTCAAATGTTTGGAGTGATGACATCGGAATTCAAATGTTTGGAAAGATGACATTTGGAATTCAAATGCGTGAAATGATGATATTCGGAATTTAAATGTTTGGACGGATGACATTCAGCAGTAAAATGCTTGGACAGAAGACATTCGGAATTTAAACGCTTGTAGTGACAACATTCAGAATTCAAATGTTTGGAAGGATGACACCGGAATTCAAATGTTTGAAATGATGACTTTCGGAATTCAAATCTTTGGAGTGATAACATTCGAAATTCAAATATTTGGAAAGATGAAGTTGGGAATTCAAATCTTTTGAGTGATGACATTCGGAATTCAAATGTTTGGAGTAATGACATTCGGAATTCAAATGTTTGGAATGAAGACATTCGAAATTCAAATGCTTAAAATGATGACAGTTGAAATTCAAATATTTGGAATGGTAACATTCAAAATTAAAATTTTTGGAGTGGTGAAATTCACAATTCCAATGTTTGGAATAATCCCATTCGGAAATCACATGGTTGAAATAATGATATTTGGAATTCAAATGTTTGGAGCGATGACATTCGAAATTCACATGTTTGGAGTAAAAACACTCGCAATTCATATGCTTGGAGTGCTGACATTCGGAATTAAAAAGTTTTGAAAAGTAAGGTCAGAATTCCAATGTTTGGAGGGATAGGGCCAGAATTCTAATATTTGGGAAGATAAGCACAGAATACCAATGTTTTGAAAGAGAAGGCCAGAATTCCAATGTTTGGAAAGGGAAGACCAGAATTGTAATGTTTGGAAAGATAACGCCAAAATTCCAATCTTTGGAAGGATAAGGTCAGAATTCCAGTGTTTGGGGGGATAAGGTCAGCAATCCAATCTTTGAAAGGATACGGTCAGAATTCTAATGTTTGGAAAGATAAGGCCAGAATTCCAATGTTTGGAAAGATAAGGCCAGACTTCTAATGTTTGGAAAGATAAGGTCAGAATTCCAACGTTTAAAAGGATAAGGTCAAAATAAAAAATGTTTCGAAGGATAAGGTTAGAATTCCAATGTTTGGAGGGATAAGGTCAGAATTCCAATGTTTAGAAGTATAAGGCCAGAATTCTAATGTTTGGAAAGCTAAGGACAGAATTCCAATGTTTGGAGGGATAAGGACAGAATTCTCATGTTTGAAAAGATAAGGTCAGAATTCCAATCTTTGAAGGGATAAGGCCAGAATTCTAATGTAAAGGCACTCGTCACTTAATGACACTCAGAATTCATATGCTTGGAGTCCTGACATTCGGAATTAAAATGTTTCGAAAAGTAAGGTCAGAATACCAATGTTTGGAAAGATCAGGCCCGAATTCCAATGTTTCAAAAGATAAGCCCACAATTCCAATGTTTGGAAAGATAAGGCCAGAATTCTAATGTTTGGAAAGATAAGACCAGAATTCCAATGTTTGAAACGATAAGGTCAGAATTCCAATGTTTGAAAAGATAAGGTCAGAATTCCAATGTTTGAAGGGATAACGTCACAATTCTAATGTTTGGACAGATAAGGCAACGTTCAAGTGTTTCGAAGGATAAAGTAAGTATTTCATCGTATAGAAAGATAAGGTCAGAATTCAAATGTTTGGAAAGATAAGGTCAGAATTCAGATGTTTCGACAGTTAAGGCCTGAATTCTAATCTTTGGAAAACTAAAACCAGAATTGCAATCTTTCACAGCTAAGGCCAGAATTCTATTGTTTGCAAGGATAACGTCAGATTTCTAATCTTTGGACAGAATAGGTGAAAATTTAAAAACTTGGAAAGATAAGGTCTGAATTCCAATGTTTGGATTGATAAGATCAAAATTCAAATGTTTGGAGAAATAAGGCAGGAACTCCAATGTTTGGAAAGATAGCGTCAGAATTCCAATGTTTCGACAGATAAGGTAAGATTTCCAATGTCTGTAAGGATAAGATCAGAATTTAAATAATTGGAAAGATAAGATGACAAGTCCAATGTTTGGACAGATAAGGCAATAATTCCAATGTTTAGAAAGATAAAATGAGAATTCCACTGTTTAGACAGATAAGTAGAGAATTCCAATGTTTCGAAGGATGAGGTCAGAGTTCCAGTGTTTGGACGGATAAGATCAGAATTCAAATGTTAGGTCAAATAAAGCCGGAATTCCAATGCTTGGAAGGATAAGGTCAGAATTCAAATGTTTGGAAGGAAAAGGTCAGAATTCCAATGTTTGGAAAGATAAGGTCAGAATTCCAATGTCTGGACAGATAAGGACAAAATTCCAATGTTTGGAAAGATAAAATAAGAATTCCAATGTGTTGACGGATGAGATAAGAATCCAATGTTTGGAAAGGTAAGGACAGAATTCTAATGTTTGCACAGACAGGGTACGATTTCCAATGTTTGGAAGGATAAGGACAAAACCCCAATGTTTAGAAAGATAAGGTCTGAATTCCGTTGTTTGCACAGGTAAAGCCAGAAGTCCAGTGCTTGAAAGGATGAGGTTAGAATTCCAGTCTTTGGACAGATAAGGTCAGAATTCCAGTCTTTGGACGGATAAGGGCAGAATTCTAATGTTTACAACGATAGCACCAGAATTTCAATCTTTGAATGGATAAGGCCAGAATTCCAATGTTTGGAAAGATAAGCTCAGAATTACAATGTTTGGACAGCTAAGGCCAGAATTCCAATGTTTGGAAAGATAAAATCAGAATTCCAATGCTTTGAAGGGTAAGGCCAGAATTCTAATGTTTCGAGGGATAAGACAAGAAATCCACTGTTTGTAAGGAGAAGGCAAGAATTCCAGTATTTGGAAGGATAAGGTCAAAATTCTAATGTTTCGACGGATAAGTTCAGAATTCCAGTGTTTCGACAGACAAGACCAGAATTCCAGTGTTTGGAAGGATGAGATCACAATTCTAATGTTAGGAGAAATAAGGCCAAAATTCCAATCTTTTGAAGGATAAGGTGAGAATTCGAATGTTTGGAATAATAACGGTCGGAATTCCAGTGTTTTAAAAGATAAGGTCAGAATTCCAATGTTTGGACGGATAAGATCAGAATTCCACCGTGTGGAAAGAAAAGGACTGAATTCCAATGTTTGGAAGGATAAGGTCAGAATTCTAATGTTTGGACGGATAAGATCAGAATTTCAATGTCTGGGCACCTAAGGCCACATTTTTAATGTGTGAAAGGATAAGGTCAGAGTTCCAATGTTTCAAAGGCTAAAGCCAGAATTCCAGTGCTTAGAAGGATAAGAAGAGAAATCCAAGCTTTGAATGGATAAGCCCAGAATTCCAATGTTTGGAAACATAAATTCAGAATTCCAATGTTTGGACAGATAAGGCCAAAAATATCAATGTATGGAAAGATAAGGTCAGAATCCCAATGTTTGCACAGATAAGGTCAGAATTCCAATGTTTGGATTGATAAGGTAAGAATTCAAAGGTTTTGAAAGACAAGCTTAAAATTCCACTGTTTGCAAAGATAAGGTCAGAATTTCAATGTTTGGACGGATAGGTTCACAATATCAATGTTAGGACAGATAAGACCAGAATTCCAATCTCTGGAAGGATAAGGTCAGAATTCTAATGTTTGGACGGATAAGGTCAGAATTTCAATGTTTGGACAGACAAGGCCAGAATTCCAATGTTTTGAAGGATAAGATCAGAATTCTAATTTTAGGAGAAATAAGGCCAGAATTCCAATGTTTTGAAGGATAAGGTCAGAATTCCAATGTTTGGACGGATAAGATCAGAATTTCAATGTCTGGGCACATAAGGCCACATTTTTAATGTGTAAAAGGATAAGGTCAGAGTTCCAATGTTTCAAAGGATAAAGGCAGAATTCCAGTGCTTGGAAGGAACGGATGAACGGATAAGCCCAGAATTCCAATGTTTGGAATCATAAATTCAGCATTCCAGTCCTCGGACAGATAAAGCCAAAATATCAATGTATGGAAGGATAATGTCAGAATCCCAATGTTTGGACAGATAAGGTCTGAATACCAATGTTTGGATTGATTAGGTAAGAATTTAAAGGTTTTGAAAGATTAGGTTAGAATTCCAATATTTGCAAAGATAAGGTCAGAATTCCAGTGTTTGGACGGATAAGTTCAGAATATCAATGTTAGGACAGATAAGGCCAGAATTCCAATGTTTGGAAGGACCAGGTTAGAATTCCAATGTTTCGACAGTTAAGGCCAGAATTCTAATGGATGGAAAGATAAAATAAGAATTCCATTGTTCCGACAGATAAGGTAAGACTTCCAATGTTTGGAAGGATAAGGTCAAAATGCCAATGTTTGGAAAGAAAAGGTCAGAATTCCAATGTTTGGACAGTTAAGGCCAGAATTCTAATGTTTGGAAAGATAAAATAAGAATTCCATTGTTTGGACAGATAAGGCCAGAATTCCAGTAGTTGGAAGGATAAGGTCAGAATTCCAATGTTTGGAAGGATACGGTCAGAATTCTAATGTTTGGAGGGATAACGAGAGAATTCTAATATTTGGAAAGATAAGGTCGGAATTCCAATGTTTGGACGGATAAGTTCAGAATATCAATGTTAGGACAGATAAGGCCAGAATTCCAATGTTTGGAAGGATAAGGTTAGAATTCCAATGTTTCGACAGTTAAGGCCAGAATTCTAATGGTTGGAAAGATAAAATAAGAATTCCTTTGTTCCGACAGATAAGGTAAGACTTCCAATGTTTGGAAGGATAAGGTCAAAATGCCAATGTTTGGAAAGAAAAGGTCAGAATTCCAACGTTTGGACAGTTAAGGCCAGAATTCTAATGTTTGGAAAGATAAATAAGAATTCCATTGTTTGGACAGATAAGGCCAGAATTCCAGTAGTTGGAAGGATAAGGTCAGAATTCTAATGTTTGGAGGGAGTAACGAGAGAATTCTAATATTTGGAAAGATAAGGTCAGAATTCCAATCTCTGAAGGCATAAGGCCAGAATTCTAATCTTTGGAGAGATAAGGCCAGAGTTCTAATGTTTGGAGGGATAAGGCCAGAATTCTAATGTTTGGAAAGATAACGCTCGAATTGTAATGTTTAGAGGGATAAGGCCAAAATTCAAATGTTTGAAGGGGTAAGGCCAAAATTCTAATGTTTGGAAAGATAAGGCCACAATTCTAATGTTTGGAAGGATAAGGTCAGAATTATAATGTTTGGAAGGATAAGGCGAGAATTAAAAATGTTTGGAAGGATAAGGTCAGAATTCTAATGTTTGGAGGGATAAGGTCAGAATTCTAATGTTTGGAAAGATAAGGTCACAATTCCAGTGTTTTCACAGTTAAGGCCACAATTCCAGATAAGGAGAGAATTCCAATATTTCGAAGGATAAGGTCAGAATTCTAATGTCTAGAAAAGTAAAATCAGAATTCCAATGTTTGGAAAGGCAAGATCAGAATTCCAGTGTTTGCAGAGATAAGGTAAGATTTCAAATGTTTGGAAAGACAAGGTCAGAATTCCAGTGTCTGGAAGGATAAGGCCAAAACCCCACTGTTTGGACGGATATGCTCAGACTTCCAATGTTTGGACAGATAAGGCCAGAATTCCAATGTTTGGAAGGATAAGGCCAGTTTTGTAATGTTTCGAGGGATAAGGCCAGAAGTCTAATGTTTGGTGGGAGAAGGCCAGAACACTAATGTTTGGACCGATAAGACCAGAATTCTAATGTTTGCAAGGATAAGGCCAGAATTCTAATCTTTGGATAGATTAGGCCACAATTCTCATGTTTCGAATGATAAGGCCACAATTCTAATGTCTGGAAGGATAAGGCCAGAATTTTAATGTTTGAAAGGATAAGGCCGAATTCCAATGTTTTGGGGGGATAAGGTCCGAATTCCAATCTTTGAAAAGAAACGGTCAGAATACTAATGTTTGGAAAAATAAGGTCAGAATTCTAATGTTTGCAAGGATAAGGCCAGAATTCCAATGTTTGGAATGATAAGGTCAGAATTCCAATGTTTGGAGGGATAAGGTCAGAATTCCAATGTTTGGAAAGATAAGGTCAGAATTCCAATGTTTGGACGGATAAGATCAGAATTCCACAGTGTGGAAAGAAAAGGACTGAATTCCAATGTTTGGAAGGATAAGGTCAGAATTCTAATGTTTGGACGGATAAGGTCAGAATTTCAATGTCTGGACACATAAGGCCACATTCTTAATGTGTGAAAGGATAAGGTCAGAGTTCCAATGTTTCAAAGGATAAAGGCAGAATTCCAGTGCTTGGAAGGATAAGAAGAGAAATCGAAGCTTTGAACGGATAAGCCCAGAATTCCAATGTTTGGAAACATAAATTCAACATTCCAGTCTTCGGACAGATAAGGCCAAAATATCAATGTATGGAAGGATAATGTCAGAATCCCAATGTTTGGACAGATAAGGTCAGAATACCAATGTTTGGATTGATAAGGTAAAAATTTAAAGGTTTTGAAAGATTAGGTTAGAATTCCAATATTTGCAAAGATAAGGTCAGAATTCCAATGTTTGGACGGATAAGTTCAGAATATCAATGTTAGGACAGAGAAGGCCAGAATTTCAATGTTTGGAAGGATAAGGTTAGAATTCCAATGTTTGGACAGTTAAGGCCAGAATTCTAATGTTGGAAAGATAAAATAAGAATTCCATTGTTTGGACAGATAAGGCCAGAATTCCAGTAGTTGGAAGGATAAGGTCAGAATGCTAATGTTTGGACGGATAAGGTAAAAATTCCAAGGTGCAAAAAGATAAGGTCTGAATTCCAATGTTTGGAAAGGTAAGGTAAGAATTTCAATGTTAGGACAAATAGAGGAAGAATTTCAATCTTTGGAAGGATAAGGTCAGAATTCCAATGTTTGGACAGAGGAGGCAATACTCAGTGTCTCAGTATTTTCTAACAATTCAAGTTTGTTCACTTTTCACGTGTCGAAATCGGGCTCGCCTCTTTTCACTTCTACATTATGAGCATTAACAGACTGACTAACAGAAAGATTCGTGGAAAAAGGAAAAAGGCAAATATCCTGATGAGAAATTTGCTAAAGGATGAAAAACTCTTGGAAAAAAGTACTTACACTAGCGTGAATTTTCTCCGGGTCTTCGGTTTTTATATCTCATTATTCTTCTCTTTATGTCAACTGCTAGCTCAAACTGAATTTTAAACATCACACTTGAATGCGAAAGTACCCGTCAGGGAATTTAGGGGATGCGTTGCTATTGGCAACCGATTTCGTTCAGGTTCACACAATGTTCTTTAAAGTTCATCCCTATTCATCATTTACTCCTTCTAATTAGCACAACTTGGTCACTGGTCCTTTAAGTTTAAGTGTTGCTCCCTTTGCCCACACTTTCACAGTCCTCATCAATCCATCCGCTCCGGGAAACAAGTTTTTGAGTTGTCCCAAGGCCTACTGGTTCCTTGCCATGTTATCATCAGCCACCGGAACAATGTCTCAGACGTGAAGGTTCCCTTTTCCCTGTTGCCACTTTGGTCTCTCCTGCAAAGTTGGTACGTACTCTTTAAGCCAGTGTCTCCAATAGTGATTGGCAAGCAATTGTGCTTGCTGCCACCTTTTTTGCTTAGGTGATCAGCTTCTTCCGGTGTGAGCTTACAGGTATAACCCTTGCCAATGTATTCCTTCATCACCGCACAGTATCTCTGCTTGAAATCCAGGTCTCTAGAGACTCTCCTTTTCAGGCTGCACTTTCTCCACTTTGCTTCACAATGGTTGTTGGGTAACCAGACATCTTCATTACGCCACAACAGACATGTCTCAAAACGTTCGTCAGACAACCTAGTGGTGCTTTGCAAAGTTTCAACTGCGCGCAGATCTTCCATGGACCAGTTATGCGGTGTTGATAGCCTGTTAACTTGTTCGCCCTCTCAACTTCAGGGGGCACCTTGCCTACCAAAGGCTTCTAACTTCCAGAAAGCTTCAACTGATTCACACAGTTTCTTTTTGCAGTTTGAAAAGTTCACACTGATCTCCTTGGAGGTAGGGTGTCCCGCAACCACTCCAGTTACAACTCACCCCAGAGGGTCTCGCAACGTCTTCAGACGGTTGTCAGGTGAGTTAGGCTTTCGGACTTCGAGCACCTCACGAGCATAATCTACATCCTTTCCTATGAGAACGGAGACAGCCTTGACCTGTACCTCGGGAATATCTATATCTTTCAGGTGGGGGTAGCAACTGTTATCAATTTCCTCAGGAAGAGACCTTTCTGGTATACTGAACTTTTCTGACACTAACTCCTCTTCCACCTTGATAATTTCTCCTGTCCCTGTAGCTGACTGCATCTTGAAGCGCACCAACTGGAAATGTTACGTCGTTTTCTCCACAACAGTGTTCACCCACACAAGCTGTAGCAGTCCTTTTAAACCCAGACTGTTCACTTGACTGTTATCTTTCTGATAATAGTTCCTCGAGAAGCATCGTCTAGTAATGCGTAAGTTGTTAGTGAAGAACCACTCGGCGCTATTACTTTAACTTGCACAACGTGCAGTAAAACAGTTCTTGAAGGAGCTTCTGTGATGGTTGCGTACTGTTCCATCGCTCTTGGATTTTGAGGAAATTGCATTCCTTGATCCTTGTACTGGATGTCGGCCTGTGCTGCCTGTATCTCCCTTTGTCTGTCCAGATGGGGATCCTGTGCAGTAATAGCGTCTCTTAGTCGAAACGGATTATGCAACAATCTGTGGTGTCGCCTGTCACTTCCAGAACTGCAAAAGATTCTCGATTCACACCAACCTCGCATATGACCCGATTTCAAACAGACATGCAACAATTTGCTCCGCTTAACTATATCCAACCGAGCTTGAATTTCATCAGATATAAATTGCGGACACTCAGCAAGCTCATGGTCCTTAGAGCAGCGCAAGCATCGCCTAAGGTTGCGTTTCTCAGGGTTCTGATAATTAACGCTTAAGCTTCTGGCTTTGAGGTCTGTATGAAACGCGTTACTGTGCCCTCTTGAATTCGAAGTCGGCCCCTTGATACTCATTCCGTTTTGCCTCTCCGGCTTCTTTTCAGCGGCAAATCACGGATCATTCTTAATTGCTGCCTGACAAACTTTGAAAGATCTGACAGCCATGGGATTCTTCTCTTTTCCCGAATGCTGTATAAACCTTTTCCGCGTTTATTTACTAGATAGTTCGGTAAGAGCGTAACTATTTGTCTCCTTTTCGCCATTGTACTAGCTTCTAGTTCATAATGCCTGGAAAGTTTCTTTGAGGCAGCCTCGCGTTGCTCAGCGAAATTAAGTAAACCAGTAAAGTCATTATTCCGCAGCATCGGCCCCTTTGTCAAACTTTCTCTTCACGTGGCAGGGACAGCGGCTGGCTGACCATAGCGCTCGTGTAACATTCTTAGGACTGAATCGTAAAAACATCCCGAGACTCTCTCGAGTACTTTATATGCTTTGCCGGACAAAAACGTGGGAAGAAATTCTAATTTCTGACTATCATTCAAGATTCCATCCTCCAAATTGTCTCGAAGTCTGTTTCTGAAGGTTGGGTAATCACTTGGGTTTCTTGAGAATTTAATAGGGTGCATTCCCTGAAGCATTGTTAGCTTTAGCAGGATAGCTGAAGTCTAGTTACCCTCAACAATGAGCTTGTCCCTTTGAGCTTCATTCTTAGGCATCTTTCACCCCTCCCCTAGTGGTTCTTTTTTCCCGCCCTGCTCAGGGGTCGTGTTTGGGCTTTTTATTTTTATTGGCACAGCTCGCTCTCCATTTTTCAATCTTTTCTTCATCACTCATTGTCGGTAGAAACTCAAAACCACTTTTACTCCCCAGACCGCGTTGGCTGCTGCTATCGCTCCTATCATCTTCTAAAAGCTGGGCCTCTTTCTCGGCTATTTGCATCGGAAATTTTAGTTCGCATGCTCTTTTCTTCTTTTCAAATTCCAGTTCAATTTTCTTTCTCTCCATCTCAAGTTCAAATTGTCCCAGTTCTTGCTCTTGCTCTGATATTAACTTTTTCATTTCGATATCCCCTCTTAAATCTTTTAATCTTGATCGTTTCAAAGAAGGTGGTGATTTAACTGACTTTCCTTTAGTGCTCGTTTTCTTCATTTGCATTAAACAATCATTAATAATGTGCATTCTTCATACTGAACTACTATTTCTGTGTACCTGTCTTTCACACGATAAAGTTCACCTTCTGGCAAGTTCTTCACGATATAATTCTCATAAATTCCTTTTGAACACTCTCTAAGTCGCCAATTCTCTTATCCGCGACGCACGTATTTGCGTCCCTTATCCACGTGCTCACTCGAAAAGCTTCAACTAATTCACACAGTTTCTTTTTGCAGTTTGTAAAGTTCACACTGATCTCCTTGGAGGTAGGGTGTCCCGCAACCACTCCAGTTACAACTCACCCAGAGGGCCTCGTACCGTCTTCAGATGGTTGTCAGGTGAGCTAGGCTTTTGGACTTCGAACACCTCATGAGCATAATCTACATCCTTTCCTATGAGAACGGAGAAAGCTTGTCCTGAACCTCGGGAATATCTATCTTTCAGGTGGGGATAGCAACTGTTATCAATGTCCTCAGGAAGACACCTTTCTGGTATATTGAACTTTTCTGACACTAGCCCCTCTTCCACTTTGAAAATTTCTCCTGTCCCTGTAGCTGACTGCAACTCTACGCGCACCAACTGGAAATGGTAGCTCGTTTTCTCTACAACAGTGTTCACGCACACAAGCTGTAGCAGTCCTTTTAAACCCAGACTGTTTGTTTGACTGTTATCTTGCTGATAATAGTTCCTCGAGAGGCATTGTCTAGTAATGCGTAAGTTGTTAGTGAAGAACCACTCGGCACTTTTATTTTAACTTGCACAACGCGCAGTAAAACAGTTCTTGAACGAGCTTCTGTGATGGTTGCGTACTGTTCCATTGCTCTTGGATTTTGAGGAAATTGCGTTCCTTGATCCTTGTACTGGATGTCGGCCTGTGCTGCCTGTATCTCCCTTTGTCTGTCCAGATGGGGATCCTGTCACTTCCAGAACTGCAAAAGATTCTCGATTCACACCGACCTCGCATATGACCCGATTTCAAACAGACATGCAACAATTTGTTCCGCTTAACTATATCCAACCGAGCTAGAATTTCATCAGATATAAATTGCTCACACTCAGCAAGCTCATGGTCCTTAGAGCAGCGTAGGCGTCTTGCACCCCTCCCCTAGTGGTTCTTTTTTCCCGCCCTGCTCAGGGTCGTGTTTGGGCTTTTTATTCTTATTGGCACCGCTCAAGTTCGCTCTCTGGCAAGTTCTTCACGATAATTCTCATAAATTCCTTTCGAACACTCTCTAAGTCGCCGACTGTCTTATCCGCGATGCACGCATTTGCGTTCCTCATCCATGAGCCCATTTGACCGAGCAAGCCAGCAAGGGATTTCTATCAATCTTCAAATTCCTTGGCTGATTCTTCCATATTTTCGTCACAGGCAGGACCTTCAGGATCTTTCTCCTGTTCCACTAGTCGAATAATGTTGTCATCATTTCGCTGCTCTTGAAGATTCATTTGATACTCAGTGTCTCAGTATTTTCTAACGATTTAAGTTTATTCACCATTCACGCATCACAATCGGGCTACCTCTTTTCACTTCTAGATTACAAGCATTAACAGAATGATTAACAGGATGATTCGTTGAAAAAGGAAAAACGCCAAATATCCTAATGAGAAATTCGCAACAAGATGAAAAACACGTGGAAAAAACTACTTACACTAGCGTGAATTGTCTCTGGGTCTTCGGTTTCTATATCTCAATTCTTCTCTTCCTGTCAACTGAAAGCTCAAACTGAATTTTAAACATTGTGCTCGAATGCAAAAGTACCCTTCAGGGAATTTAGAGGACGCGTTGCTATCGGCAACAGCTTTAATATATAACAGTCAGAATTCCATTGTTTGGAAGGGAAAAACCAGAATTCCAATGTTTGGAAGGATAAGGCCATAATGCCAATGTTTGGAAAGACAAGATCAGAATTCCAGAGTTTGGACAGATAAGGCCAAAATTCCAGTGTTTGGAAGGATAAGGTCAGAATTCTAATGTTTCGACATATACGGCCAGAATTCCAATATATTTGGAAGGATAAGGTCAGAATTCCAATCTTTGGACGGATAAGATCAAAATTCAAATCGTAGGAGAAATAACGCCGGAATTCCAATGTTTGGAAGGATAAGGTCAGAATTCCAATTTTTGGAAAGATAAGGTCAGAATTCCAATGTCTAGACACATAAGGCCAGAATTCCAATTTTTGGAAAGACAAAAAAATTAATTCCAATGTGTTGATGGATATGATAATGTTTGGAAAGGTAATGTCAGAATTCCAATATTTGCACAGATAGGGTAAGATTTCCTATGTTTGGAAGGATAAGGAGAGAATTCCTATGTTTAGAAAGATAAGGTCAGAATTCCGATGTTTGGATAGGTAAAGCCAGAAGTCCAATGCTTGAAAGAATAAGGTTAGAATTCCAATCTTTGGACGGAAAAGGTCAGAATTCTAATGTTTACAAGGATAAGACCACAAATCCAATCTTTAGAATTCCAATGTTTGGAAGGATAAGGTTAGAACTCCAATGTTTGAACGGATAAGTTCAGAATACTTACTTACTGGACAGATAAGGCCAGAATTCCAGTGGTTGGAAGGATAAGGTCAAAATTTCAATGTTTGGAAAGAAAAGGTCAGAATTCCAAACTTTAGACAGTTAAGGCCAGAATTCTAATGTTTGGAAAGATAAAATGAGAATTCCATGGTTTGGACGGATAAGGCCAGAATTCCAGTGCTTGGGACGATAAGGTCAGAATTCCAATGTTTGGAAAGATAAGGTCAGAACTCCAATGTTTGCACGGATCAGGTACGAAGTCTCCAAGGTGTGCAAAGATAAGGACTGAATTCCAATGTTTGGAAAGATAAAGTAAGATTTCTAATGTTTGGAGGGATAAGGTCAGAATTCCAGTGTTTGGAAAGATAACGTTAGAATTCCAATGTTTGGACAGATAGGGAAAGATTTCATATGTTTGGAAGGATATGGTCAGTATTTCAATGTTTGGACAGATAAGATCAGAATACCAATGTTAGGACAGAGGAGGTAAGATTTCCAATGTCTGGAAGGATAAGGTCAGAATTCCAGTATTTGGTAAGATACGGTGAGAATTCCAGTGTTTGGAAGGATAAGGCCAGAATTCCAATGTTTGGAAAGATAAACTCAGAATTGCAATGTTTGGAAAGATAAAACTAGAATTTGAATGTTTGGGCCGATAATGTTAGAATTCCAATCTTTGGAGAGATAAAGTCAGAATTTAAGTGCTTGGACAGATACGGCCAGAATTCTAATTTTTGGAAGGATAAGGTCAGAATTCCAATGTTTGGACAAATAAGACGAGAATTGCAATGTTTGGAGGGATAAGGCCAGAATTGTAATGTTTAGACGGATACCGTCAGAACTCCAACGTTTGGACAGATAAGCCCAGAATTCCAAGGTCTGGAAGGATAAGATCAAAGTTCCAATGTTTGGAAGGATAAGGTTAGAATTCCAATGTTTGGAAAGATAAGGTCATAATTCCAATGTTTGGACAGATGAAGTAAGATTTCTAAAGTTTGGAAAGATATGGTCAGAATTCCAATGTTTGGACAGATAAAGTAAGATTTCCAATGTTTGGAAGGTTAAGGTCAGAATTCCAGTGTTTTGGAAGATAAGGTTAGAATTCCAATGTTTGGACCGATAGGGTAAGATTTCCAGTGTTTGGAAGGATACGCTCAGAATTTCAATGTTTGGGCGGATAAGATCAGAATACCAATGTTAGGACAGATGAAGCCAGAATTCCTATGTTCAAAAAGATAAGGTTAAAATACCAATGTGTGGAAAGATATGGTCAAAATTCCATTGTATGGACAGAAAAGGTAAGATTTCAAATGTTTGGAAGGAAAACAACAGAATTTCACTGTTTGGAAAGATAAGGTCAGAATTCCAATTTTTGAACAGTAAAGGAGGGAATTCTAATGGTTAGAAATATAAAATGAGAATTCCAATGCTTAGACCGATAACACAAGAATTCCAGTAATTGAAAGGATAAGATAAGAATTCTAATGTTTGGAAAGATAAGGCCAGAATTCCAATATTTGGAAAGATAAGGTCAGAATTCCAAGGTTTGGACGGATAAGATAAGAATTCCGACGTGTGGAAAGATAAGGACTGAATTCCAGTGTTTAGAAATATAAGGTCACAATTCCATTGTTTGGAAGGATAAGGTCAGAATTCCAATGTTTGGACAGATAAGGCCAAAATTCCAGTAATTGGAAAGAGAAAATCAGAATTCCAGTGTTTTGACGGATAAGGTAACAATTCCAGTGTTTTCGCAGATAAGGTAAGATTTCAAATGTATAGCAAATTAAAATCAGAATTCCAATTTTTGGCAAGATAAGGTCAGAATTCTAATGTTGGGACAGATACGGCCAGAATTCCAATGTTTGGATGCACAGGGTCAGAATTCCAATGTTTGGAAAGATAAGGCCACAATTCCAGTGTTTGGAAGGATAAGGCCAAAATCCTAACATTTGGACGGATATGGTCAGAATTCCAGTGTTCAGACAGATAAGATTAGAATTCCAATGTTTCGAAGGATAAGGTCAGAATTTTAAGGTTTGGACAGACAAGGTAATAATTCTAATGTTTGGACAGCTGACGCCAGAATACAAATGTTTGGAAAGATAAAATCAAAATTATAATGTTTGGACAGATAACGCAAGAATTCCAGTATTTGGAAGGATAAGATCAGAATTCCAATGTTTGGAAGGATAAGGTTAGAATACCAATGTTTGGAAAGATAAGGTCAGAATTCCAATGTTTAGACAGATAAGGAAAGATTTCTAGTGTTTGGAAGGATAAGGTTAGAATTCCAGTCTTTGGAAAGACGAGGTTAGAGTTCCAATGTTTGGAAAGATAAGGTCAGAGTTCCAATGTTCAGACGGATAAGATTAGAATTCCAAAGTAAGGGCAGATAAAGCCAGAATTCCAATGTTTGGAAAGATATGGTTCGAAAACCAGTGTGTGGAAAGATAGGTCAGAATTCCAGTGTCTCGACGGATAAGGTAACATTTCCAGCGTTTGGAAGAATAAGGTCAGAACTCCAATTTTTGGAAAGATAAGGTCAGAATTAAGGTTTGGAAACATAAAATCAGAATTCCAATGTTTAGATCGATAAGGCAACAATTCCAGTATTTGGAAGGATAAGGTCACAATCCCAAAGTTTGGACGCTTAAGGTAAGAATTCCAAGGTGTGGAAAGATAAAAACTGAATTTCAATGTTTGGAAATGTAAGGTCAGAATTCCAGTGTTTGGAAGGATAATGTCAGAATTCCAATTTTTGGACGGATAAGATAAGAATTGCAATGTTTGGAACGATAAAATCAGAATTCCAATGTTTGGAAAGATAAGGTCAGAATTCCAATGTTTGCACAGATAAGGTAAGATTTCCAATGTTCGGAAAGATAAGGTCAGAATTCCAGTGTTTGGAAGGATAGGACCAGAATTCCAATGTTTGGAGGGATAAGGTCAGAACTTCATTGTTTGGAAGGATAAGGCCTGAATTTCAATGTTTGGACAGATAGGGGAAGAATTGTTATGTTTGGAGAAATAACGTCAGCATTTCCATCTTTGGGAAGATAACATCAGAATTCCAATGTTTGAAAGGATAAGATCACAATACCATTATTTGGACAGATAATGCCAGAATTGCAGTGTTTGGATAGATAAGGTCAGAATTCTAATGTTTCGAAAGCTAAGGCCAGAATTCTAATGTTTTGACGGATAAGGTCAGATTTCCAATGTTTGGACAGAGAAGTCCAGAACTCCAATGTTTGGATAAAAAAGGTCAGAATTCCAATGTTTGAAAGGATAAAGTCAGAATTACAATGGTTGGACGGAGAATGTCAGAATTCTAATGTTTGGACAGATAAGGGCACAAATCCAATGTCTGCAGAGATAAGGTCAGCATTCCAATATTTGGACAGATAAGGCCAGAATGCCAATGGTTCCAATGTTTGGAAGGATAAGGTCAGAATTAGAATAGTTGGAGGGATAAGGTCAGAATTCCAAAGTTTGGACAATGAAGGCCAGAATTCTAATGATTGGACAGATAAGGTGAGAATTCCAATGTTTGCACAGATAAGGCCAGAATTCCAATGTTTGGACAGATAGGGTCAGAATTCCAAAGTTTCGACAGATAAAGTCAGAATTCCAGTGTTTGGACAGATAAGGTCAGAATTTCAATGTTTGAACAGATAAGGCCAGAATTCCAATGTCTGAATAGATAAGGCTAGAATTCCAATGTTTGGACAGATAAAGCCAGAATTCCAATGTTTCGACAGATAAGGTTAGAATTCCAATGCTTGGACAAATAAGGCCAGAATTACAAAGATTGGACAGACAAGGCCAGAATTCTTATGTCTGGACCGATAAGGCCAGAATGCTAAGGTTTGGAAGGATAAGGCCAAAATTCTAATGTTTGTACTGATAAGGTCAGAATTACAATGTTTGGAGAGATAAGGCCAGAATTCCAATTTTTGGACAGATAAGGTCAGAATTCCAGTCTTTGGACAGATAAGGTCAAAATTTCAATGTTTGGACAGATAAGGTCAGAATTCCAATGATTGGAAGGATAAGGCCAGAATTGCACTGTTTGGACAGATAAAGCCAGAATTCTAATGTTTGGATAGATGAGGCGAGAATGCCAATGTTTGGAAAGATAAGGTCAGAATTTCAATGTTTGGACAGATAAGGTCAGCATTGGAGTGATTGGATGCATGAGGTCAGAATTCCCATGTTTCGGAGAATAAGGCCAGAACACCAGTGTTTCGAAGGAGAATGTCAGAATTCCAATGTTTGGACAGATAAAGCCAGAATTCCAATGTTTGGACAGATAAAGCCAGAATTCCAATGTTTCGACAGATAAGGCTAGAATTCCAATGCTTGGAGAAATAAGGCCAGAATTACAAAGATTGGACAGATAAGGCTAGAATTCTTATGTCTGGACCGATAAGCCCAGAATTCTAAGGTTTGGACTCATAAGGTCAGAATTGGAGTGATTGGATGCATAAGGTCGGAATTCCCATGTTTCGGAGGATAAGGCCAGAATACCAGTGTTTCGAAGGAGAATGTCAGAATTCCAGTGTTTGGACAAATAAGGCCAGAGACGGATAAGGTCACATTTCCAATGTTTGGACGACGAAGGTTAAAATTGCAATGTTTGGAAGGATAAGGTCAGAATTCCAACGTTTGGAAAAATAAGGTCATTATTCAAGTGTTTGGACGCAAAAGGGTAGAATTCAGATGATTTAAAGGATAAGGTCAGAATGGCATTGTTTGGACAGATAAGACTAGAATAACAATGGTTTGACGGATAAGGTCACCATTCCAAAGTTTTGAAGGAAAAGGTCACAATTCGAATGTTTAAACAAGGAAGGTGACAATTCCAATGGTTGAAAGGATAACTCCTGAATTCCGTTGTTTGGAAGGATAAGGTCAGAATTGCAATGTGTGGATGGATAAGGCCATAATTTCAAAGTTTGGACGGACAAGGCCAGTTTTTAATTATTTGGAAGGATAAGGTCAGAATAAAAATGTTTTGACGGATAAAACGCCAGAATTTCAATGTTTGGAAGAATAAGTTCTGAATTTCTACGTTTGAAAGGATAAAGCCAAGATAAGAAGGATAAGGTCAAAGTGTCAAGTTATAAAATGATCAGAACAGAATCTTGGGAAGGATGAAATCAGAATTGCCATGTTTTGAAGAAAAAAGTCTTAATTCCAATGGTGGAAGGATTAGGTTAGAATACCAATGTTTGGAAGTGTGAGGTCAGTCAAATGTTTGGAAAAATTTTATGCAGAATTTTTAAAACTATTGTTTTGAAGAAAGACATTCAGAATGCAAATGTTTGGAAGGATTTTATTTAGATTTAAATTTTTTGTATAAATAATAATCAGAATTTAGATATTTGGAAGAAATTTAAATATTTTTCAAGTCTACTCTTACACTATCAGAATTATGTTGACAATTGTCACAAACAGGGTTTACTGAGAACTATGCTGGATCGAGCATATCGTTTATCTTCTTGTTGGTCACACTTAACGGACGAATGTAACCGATTGAAGACAGCATTCCCGCGTTTAAAGTACCCAAAACACCTCGTTAACTCTAACATCAAAAGTTTCGTTGACTCAAAGGTTTTTGACCAGTAGCAACCTTTATCACCAGCTAAAGAGACAGATGACACGGATTCGAGTGGTTTTACCATTTAAAGACCAAATCTCAGCAGATATTGTGAAAGAAGAACTCAAGGATCTGAGCCTAAAAGTAAACACCACCATCCAGCCTGTGTTTGCCAGCCGAAAAATTGAATAAGAACTGAATGTGAAAGAAGCAAAGCCACCGATCGTAAATGAACAGTGTGTAGTTTATAACTTCCAATGTGACCTGTGTGATGTAGGCTATGTAGGTTACACACGTAGCCATTTACACAATCGTGTAAAAGGACATAAACAACAGACCTCCGCCATTGCCAAACCCTACAAGAACGTGCACGGGACGATCCCTCAGGGCCTGCTGAAACGTTTCGAAGCGCTTAAGAAACGCAGGAACAAATTTGACTCTTTAGTGTACAAAATGCTTTTTATAAGAACCTTAAAGCCAAATCTCAAGGTGCAATCAGACTCTGTTCGTGCAAAAGTATTTTCATAATCTTTGCGCCCTGTTATGTTAATTTTCGCGCCACATCGCTTAAAATGCTGTAATTTGCATAATCAAAACCATTTTTCCTTGATAATGGAGACATGACTATTCTGAAACGTTGGATTTTATCGTTCGTTTTTACCGTTTTATGTCTTAAGGACGATATTGGAAATTTTAATTCTTGGAAGCATGACAGAAATTTGAAATGCAAATGTTTGGAAGGACGCCATTTTCAATTCTTACACGGTAAGTTCGAAATGATGAAACATGACCACAAAAAAATTTCTGGAGTGATGCCATTCGAAATTCAAATGTTTTAAGTTACATGTAGCTTATTATTCTATGTCATTACCTGAATGGTAAACTGCATTCGACTTTGTTCTGTTTCCCTAACCACTGTTGTGTTCATCGAAGAGCGAACACCGCCCTTGTAAGTTAAATATCCAACTGTGTGTTTGTCGAGTTGTCGAGCAAGCACTGTGTGAGGTGACAAGAAAAAATATTGTTAGTATCCAAAACTAACTGAATGAAATTGCAGCAAGTTCCAACACTTGTCGCTTAATAATTAAATGACAAAATAATAATAATTTTTTTTATTGTTGGTAATTAGTTTAAATTATTTTTAAATTTTTATAATTTTCTTTTTTTTTTTGTTACTGAGGATAACAAAAAATACCGATTACATGAGAAAAATGAGCCAAGAACTAGTTGTAGCTTGATTTCTAGATTTCCCCCAACAAATACTATTAAATTTCATGTAATTATTATTTTAATAGATTTTCACTTACTGCCATTCATTCCTACAGACATGCCTTTTCCATGACTTCCAATCGCAATTCCACCAATGCAATAACTAAGAGCAAGGAAAGGATTGGTTACACAATAAACTGCACAGTGGTTACATTTGTATAGACAGTGATCTTGTTACCTCCGCGTGCTGTGTCACTGGTGCATAAAAATAATTCATTGGCATGTGTCCTGTAGAACTCAAAGATTGATCAATGGATCTGAAGAAGATTTTGTAGAATATCCTGTTCAAGTGACTTCTGTGGCTGTTGTTTAACAATGCATATTTATTTTATTCTTGTTTGTGCTTAAATAGAAGGACTATATTTTAATTTCAGTATACTGTATGTTTTACAGTATGTACGAATTACATAACAGCCCAAGCAATTTCAATTTAGCACTCGTTGTTTTTAACTGGTTCTTATTGGCTCTGGACTGGGACTCATGATTTTTCACAAGATGAGTCCCAAGACCCACCTTAACTGTTTGTGACCAAATCACTGTGGTAATATTATAAATCAAGTGATGGAGGGGCTGGTTATTTCACGCTGTTTGCTATCTTTTAATAAAGCGAAAATGTGTCTTTGCATCAAATGCTACAAATGGCAAGGATTTGTATGGATTGAAAGTTGAAAGAAGTTAGCCTAACTTTTTCAAGTGTTTATACTTGGTCTACAAACATCTCCTTAAAACAATGTTTGTGGTTAATGCCCCAGACGAAATTTGTTTCAATTTGTCTTCATAACTTTACCGGAGCATAAATTAATTTTTGTGTATGGGTGAAGGCACTAAGTCATGACAAAACATTATACGCTTCTGGGAAACTGCCCACCTACCCTCCCCTCTTAACAAGCCAACATTTTGCCCTAAGTGAGAAATTAGTGTTTCTGCTGGCTTAGGGGAGGGGTAGGTGGGCAGTTTCCCAGAAACATATAATGATCCGTAATGACTTACAGTGTAAGCACAGAATTGACCTAAGGGGGTGTTTACATGACAACGGGGTGACTTTCGCCCTGGAGCGAGTTCACTCTGGTTCTCTCTCATGGCTCTATATCTGTTTACATGATACCACCACAAAATGTCATGCTGGTGCGAGTCACCCCGGGGTGAGTTCACCCCAGTTGTTGTACCAAATCAAAAAGTCATCCTGGTGTGAAACTCGCGCTGGTGTGAGTTTTCTCAAGTAAACACCCCCTAAAACAGCAATATCCTTATGAAACAAACTGTTTACAGTAAAGATAAAAAGACCACCTTCTCTGTGTAAGGTTTGAGAATGCTCGCAGGGTAAGTGTGGGACCATTTCCAGCTTCAAACGTTGCCTGGAATGAAATCAATATTACGAAAATGTCAGAGAAACTTAACTATTTCAAATGCATCAACAACAAAGTTGGCTTTGGCACAGCAGCAAGAATAATAAATAAAGGCAGTTAAATCTTAAATACCACATCAACCAAAAATACATCGTACCAACCTTGGCTTTTCAAACTTATGCAAGTAATGTTACTTGATCTTTTTATTCTGAAAGTGACATACATGTATGCAATACACATGTACATGTAGTTCTACGTGTAACTTGAGCACGTGGATGAAATCCTATGATGTGACTATTCAAATAAAAACATAAAATGCCTTTACCAGCTTTTATGTCAGAAGTAATACTACCTAGTTTTTCATTATCTTGTATGATGCACAATTTGATATTTTTTGTGATGTGTTGATATAATCATAGTAAATTTTGAGAGAAAGAGAGAGCACAGTCGAGTAATTTAAAATAGATTTTGAGAGAAATGTGCCTAAGGACTTTGTTCTCGGATTCGTTCTCGGTAAGCCCTGATTTCAAATCCTTGGCCACGCTGGTAAAATAGCCAGCTGGTTCACCGCCTTCCAGATGGGATTTTTAACCATGTTATTTTCCATCTGAATATATTAATAATTGTTTCATTATCCCTGAAAAGCCCCATAAGGGAAAAGGATAGTTATGTATTTATTATTATTATCATTATTATTAGGACTTTAAGATTCAATGACACGACGGCAACAAGAATGTTGCTTAAAAAGTCAGTTAGTGTTCTTTCAGTCTTAATCGCGATAATTCCTACCCACTTACATTGTCAAATGTACACAAACCCTCCTGAAGTCTAATTCCATAGGACCATATGCAAGTTCAGAAAAAGAAATAAAATTTCGTCGTCGCTTGTTTGACATTTTCACATTGTAGTCTTCCAAAACTGGTAAAGAAAAATATACAAAAAATGTATGCACTTGCAAAGTTTTAGTTTTGGTTATTAAACCCATTGTTTTTTAGACATTCTCATTGCCGTGGCGTCATGGGAGCTTAAAGTCCCTCTTATCGGAATCAAGCAGTGCAGACTTACTTCTCCCCATGCTTTATGTGATAGTATTCTTCTCTCTGTCAATGACACACTGCCAGTGCCATTTCCATTTTTGATCTTCAGAGAACCAGCAAGAGTGAGTGTGTCTGTACGAGTCAAAGGGGCCTTGAGAAAGAAACGACATTGATCACTTCAAAGAAATAGTAATGAAACACATACATAATTATGCATACTATGATTTTAGCGTTCAAGTTTCAAGTCCGCGTTGTTTACCTAAGAATCGAGTGTCCATTTCCAGGACTAACCCCAGTCACCAAAGAATTGTCAAAAGTAAATTCAGGGGCCAATTTAATACCACTTTGAGCAGTGTAATTTACAAGTGTAGCTGTTGTTTTCAAACTCCAAAACAATTGTAGTTACACTATGATATGTTTGAACCCTGCAATCATCTCAAAAGTGAGTGGAGCATGATCATCCAGGTGAACATGACTGTCCTGAATAGGGCTGTTGTTGTTGGCTACAATTGTAAATTATACTTACAAACAATTTATTAAAATTGACCCCACGTTAACCCTTTAAGTCCCAATAGTGACCAACAGCAATTTTCTCCTAACAATATCCATACATTGTCATGAGATGAGGTTATCAGAATTAATTAAATGATCACCTAAGAGAAAATACTTTGATCTTTTATCAAATTCTCTCAAGTCATTCTTTAAGGAAATGTATAGAGATCAGTTTGGAGAATTTGTATGTGGATATTGGGGCTTAAAGGGTTAAAATGGTTTCAAACTAGATTGATTCTATGTTTCTTTTGTTTCCTAATCCTAACTATAATTATTCAGAATCATGAATGTAAACTATGGGTAGGAGGAAATGAAAATAAAGTACCGGGTAACAATAAAGACAAATTTGTTTTTTTCCTGTCTCTTGTGCCCCTAAATTTTCCATGAAAATTTGCCGGAGATGAACAACAGTATTAATTTCATATTGAGTATTCAGTGTAATATACTCTTAAAGATCAAAGAAATGACATTAAAATGTGAAACTTTGTGAGGAAATCAGTCACTTCAGCTTGTTGTTCCAACTGAGTTTTAAACGTTACATCAAAGATGAAATCTGTTGTGAAGACAGCAATAAATATTGTCTCCTTCTTAAATAACATTTTTAAATTTTTAAATTTTATAAATTTCAATTTATGCAACAAGAACTTACTTCAATGGACTGAGAGATGGACATTGAGTTCACCTCAATGTTTGGTAAGAACCTGAAAGACAATCATGACTAGACTTCATCACAAAGAAAATTAAAAAATGCAACTGACAGTCACAAGAACATGCCTATATATTGCAAAATACTCAAATAAGAGCCTGGGGTGCTTATTTAGTTGTTTTTTTTTTAGCCCAGAGGGGTGAGGGAAACTAATTTGATCGAACTGCACTGTCTTCAACTCTAATGAACAAGAAGTGCAAGATCATACAGTAGCAAAGTTTGGTGTGTCTGGTAGATAAACCGATAAAATTAATTTGCAAAATCTACATGTCATCAATAAGTTATGCTGCCATCCTCAAGCACTACTAAAGAGATGCATGTTTAACACCCAACAGTGTGATTTTTTCAAATGGGTCATTCTCTTGTGACTGTATCAGTACTGTGTATAGAGAGGTGGGGTGGAGAGTATTTATACAAAGGGCATACATAAGATTATAGCAAGGAGGTGCTAATTCAAAGGTGAGAACTTATTTGAAACTGGCACTATTTCAGGCATTTACACTGATGTCTCTTAAGCTTCAAAGCTTCTGATGAAAGATCAGCCAAAAATCTCACCTCCCTTCAAAGGAATCTTCATAATTATCAAACAAGTTTGTAGCATCCACTCCAACAGAAATACTGCCCTGCAAACAGATCAAAAAAGTTTCAAAAATTAATACAGCTTATGTTGAACAACAATAGAGATCAAAGCAGAAGCAATTTAACATAAACAAAATCACTTTCAAAAAGACTCCATTCACCGTTGGATTTGTAAGTTGCTGTAAGCGGCGTTCTTCTTTTTCTCTTTGGAGACGCTCATATTCTTCACGGATCTGTAAAAAAACACCCAGTGAAAAAAGTTGCCATTACTACTTACGTGTACAGTAAATAGACCACTATTTATCTACAATATTGAGCTTGTCAACACAGTTAACGCAAACACAGTATACTGTATTTCCGAGAATACATGTAAGCACCTTGGTGCTTATTTTAAATTCCAGCTAAACGGAGAGGTGTTTATTGGAAGACGGGTACTTAATCTAGGGGCCCTATTTAAGTTATTATTCTGTTGGTAATAAAATGTCCCATTATACAATGTACATGTTACAGGTCAAATTTGAGTCTAGGTTATTTTTTATTTAACCTAGGTTAAATTTTAACAACCTGGGGCCAGTTGCTAAAAGCCTGGTTAGTGCTAACCGTTGGTTAAGAGGTATCAAAATGTATAGGTTTCCATGGTATTTAACACTGGTTAGCACTAACCATGCTTCGAACAACCCGGGCCAGGGTTATTTATTACATACTGTTATATAGTTATGCAATAAGCCATATTACCAGTAATAAGCCATATTACCAGTACATTGATATGTTTGAACTAAATCTAAGGTAACGCTAGCCACTCAGATAAGCACTGACCATACTGATTGGCACACCAGCAATGTTAATTAATTCGTGGCCTGTTTGCAAGCTGATGAAAAAGATATCTCTTTGGAGTAATCAAAAACATTATTTGTAGTGGTACATTTGTTTAAGCAATCGGTGGAATAAATATGGAAATTATTCCATGGCTTGTATCTACTTTAGTGTAATATTATTTTCAACACGGAGAATTTTGCCAATAAGGTCATTAGGGTGAAGAGAGGAAGTCTTCTCAACGTTATCAATTTTTATTGCTACTATATCATCCACTATAAACAGGGGTGGTTTTCCTCTTGCTGTTTTCATTTTTGCATTATAATGCTCTTGATTTTCATTTACACTGTTTTCGACTTTTTTGCTTTGCTCTGAACTCAACTCTTCCATTTTTGCATTGAATTTTTCCCTGCTGCAGAGTCTACTGTTTTTGCTTGATAGTTGCAATATCTTTCCTAGACATTGACTTAAACAAATCTTCTTCTTGGCCTAGCCAGAGTTTGCCTTGATAGTAGAAATCATCAGAAATAAACAATGTTGTTTTATTATCTTTTCCCTTGCTTGATGTTTTTAAGGCATCTAGTTTCTCGTAAAATACTGTTTTATCTGTATATGTGGCCATTTTGAAATCAATGTTTCAGAACTTAAATCTGTGCACATGTACAAATAAATTAAAACTTTGGCTGTGGGGAGTCTGGAACCAGTAAGTAATAATAATGCAAAATACTCCCTCCACTGCAACGATTGCTTGCTTGGTCAGGTGGAGATAATAGTGGACTTCTGTGCCAAAGGCTGTGAGTTCAGTTCTTGGTAAGTGTAAACTTTATTCTCTAATCGTGTGTGATATGTGGCAAGGGGGTGTAAATACATGTGCAAATCGTGGCAGGGGAGGGTAAGGGGAAATAAGAAGTGGTAAGGAGATGTACACACAAATTGTAGGAGGGGAGGGTGGTGTTGATGTGAGAAGTTAACTTTACAATTGCATTTAATTCTTTTTAAGAACCCCCTAAAAAGCCACGCCCCAATTTTTCAGCTACACCCCCAAAAATAAAAAGCCCTTTTTCAGACAGTTGAAAAATAGCCTAGGTTGTTAAAATCTAACCTAGACTCAGATTTGATCTGTCACATGCATTTTATTATAGCAATGTGATAAATTCACATATCACAGTATTCTTTGCTCTAAATCACATCTGTTCTATTAAAATCGCATCATTTATGTTCTAAATCACATCACAAAATGGGATGTAAAAGTCTGTTTATTTCTGCTTTTCCACAAACCGGCTACTTGATCAATAAAAATATTTGTACTGACTGAATTCTGTGGTTTCAAAGTGACTATAAATGGTAATTGAACTTCATGTCATGCAATTTTGGTCTAATATCATACTTGTGGTCGCGCTGCATGGTCGTCTGATCAGTCGTATGATTTCAGAACAAATTGCACTCCACTCAGTTCAATTACCATTATTTACACACATACATATGTATACGTATGTGTTGGTATAAAATTGAATGGTTTAAAGCTTTAAAATATATAAATATAATCATAGAGCGCCTTTATGGAAAAACTTTTAAAGTGACACCTTTCACAGCACATGATGTACTAAACCCTCTTGGATGGGAAGCTGAGTCATCAATGGCTTAACCATAGAATTGTGTCACTTGTTTAGACTAGGAATCTTTAGAAACGACAACAACTGACTAAAATCTGCATCTGCTCATTTCATTGTGTGTTTATAGTAGCAGAATGTGGGACAGGTCAGTCTATTATTAATGTAATCTTACTTACTTCAGCAGGTGTTCTTTGTCTTTCAATAATCTGAAAAGAGAGTAAAATTGGCTTATTTTAGTCTTTCTTTTTTCAAGAGGCACAATGTCTGTCTCTGAACCATTCAATCAATCTTACCTCCCAACCTGCATCCAGTCCCTTCTGTCCATACACATCATAAATACTTCTTGTTTCAGGATTACTTAGGACTAAAAACCCACAAAAAACGATAGGGTTAAAATCAGATGTGTACAGATCTTGCACATGTATTTCTTGTCTTTTCAGACAATCATAACAGCACTCCAAGCTGTGACCACTTTGGTCACTATGGAGGGTACAGTGTAAGAAAATTTGGCAACAAAACTTGCAGTGAAAGTTGCCAATTTTGCAACCTGTGTTTGGCAGTCGTGTGCCAAGGTGTACTAAGTTCTTTTATCAGTTAGTGTTAAAGATCTTTCTCAAGTTAAATTGTTTTCTTTCCCCTCAATGCAGCGGTCAGCGGACAAGATGGCTGCTTATTTCTTCGCTCTTGAGGAAATTGTAGTGAATTTGAGTCTAGTGTTCTGTAGCGTTCTTGTGTCCCTGACCTAAACATTTAAATATCTTTTCTTTTAACTGGCTGCCTGGCATTTTTAACTCTTAGGTTATTTCGGGTATCATCGTCTGTACTATTGTTATAAATTTTTGTTTCTTGTATATTATGGGGTGAAATAAAGTGTTGTTGTTGTTGTTGTTAAAACCAGGGCCAGGTTGTTCAAAGCTGGGTTAAGATGACCCAGGGTTAGTGCAAAATTTTAATTCAGGTATGGAAGCTTAAAAAACAAATTCAATTTAATTCTTTTTTTCTACAATTTGATGATTGGCTACTCTAAAAAAATTAGAGAAAATTCTCTGAGAAAATGCTTTTGATGAAAAAGAAAAGAGTCACGAGTTAAAATTTACCCCTGGGTTCAAGGCTGCTGCCTAAAGGGCGCCTGGTCGTCAGAGGTGCCTACAATTTGTCACAGGTAACCAAATTTTCAAACAAGGAACCCGAACGGGCACCTACAACTCATGATTCTCAGTCAAACTTCTGGTGAACAAACGGAAAAATTCCCTGTGCATTCTGCACTTTTGAAACAATATCATTTATTCAGCATTATCTACGCCTCTGTATTTTTTGCTGTACCTTTTGTGGTAACTTTTGAAAGGCTTGCAAAAATATTTCAGTCTTAAAAATTATTCACGGCAGCTATTAAGATCATTTTAATTTTTACACTGTTGTGAGTGACGCACATAAATACCTACCTTCACAAATATGAGAAACAGTTTTGATAGTTCAAAAAATAGACTTGATACAAAAATACTGAGTCAATTTTCCACAGTTTAAGATAA
This sequence comes from Porites lutea, assembly GCF_958299795.1. Taxonomy (NCBI): domain Eukaryota; kingdom Metazoa; phylum Cnidaria; class Anthozoa; order Scleractinia; family Poritidae; genus Porites; species Porites lutea. Next base: position 4,574,662 of record NC_133201.1, read on the forward strand.
GAAACCTTTCATTGGTCTTTTTTTTATCAACTAAAAACTAAAACTTAACTTCACTTAAATTGTGTACACGCAAGTACAATTGGTTGGTTCTTTCACTGTAAGTGCAAATGGTTATTGTTATTTTTCTCAAGAAATAAACTGTTTCTCGAAATCCTTTCGAGTGGTGAATATAAAAATGCTGGTTTCTTAAAACTCGAGCCTCAATTTTCGCGTTTCAAACCCCAGTTCGTTCAAGTCTCTGAGTATTCGTCCGTTTTTGTCCAGTCACGCAATACTCCTTTATAGCACAATTGTGTGACGAGAGAAAAATGGCTGCAAGGGAGACTTAGGTTTCGAGAAGCGTGAATCAAGTTTTGAGGATCTGGTCAAGACTGTCAACTTAAGATATAGACACTATCAACAGGGTCATTCTGGTGAAATAATTAAAACTAGCTTTAGATACCCTGGCTCCACTGTTCTCAAAATACAATAAGTAAAAAAACCTCTAGAACAGAAAAAAGGAGATTAGCCCTTGAATTTTCAGCTGACCCTTTACTATGCTATTTGTGCGCGTAGTTGGATAAATGAAAAATTTGAAGCTTTTCGATCAACTGATTAGTGCACCAGTCGGGCTCCTAGAAATGTGGTTCAGGCTCCTCACAAAACATTTTCTTAGGCAGCAGCCTTGTGAGTTAGCACTAATCACCCTTCGCACAACTGGGCCCAGGCTGTAATCGAGGACACACTTGAGTATTAGGGGATAAAACACCCGAAAGTGAAGTAACAGCAATCAATTATGGTCAACAGTAAAACCTTTCCTGTAATATTGCACCAAGCATGTTTTTATTATCTATTAATATTTTTTTAATGGCAACCAATATTTTACATGTATGCCTGGTAACCATTTTATAATTTCAGGTCACCAAAAGGTGACTTTGCAAAAAAAATTTTTTCACCCCTTAAATGTGGTGTTTATTCAATGTGGTGCTTATCTGAGGGTTGCATTTATTTATAAGTTGGAAATAATTTTTTCTTTTAAGTTGCCATTATAGCTAACACAAACATTTGATTGCATCGGCAAAGTCCTTATTGATGGGCGGCGGAAATGCATACAGTGACTGTAGTAAATGTATACCATACCTTCATAAGCCTTTTGAATTTTACTGAATAACTCTACAGCAACCTATCAAAACAAGTGCAAAGAAACTGTTATGCTATCAATTTTATGAAATGGCAATTATTGGCCATTATGAGGAAAAACAGGGTTACTTGCAAGATTTTTAAATGTAATCTTAATCTTACTGCTAAGTTACAAAGTCTACAGTGAAACAATCTGTCATGCAACCACCCAGACGTCATGAAACTCTGGTGATGTTAACCTATTCAAACAAACAAAAAACAACAACAAATTTTATTGAAAATCGGAAAATAACTAATTACATTACTTTCCCACCCGCAAATAGCTTATGAACTAATCGAGGCGGGGGGAGCTGAACACAATTTACAAAACAAGATTTATATATAGATGGACTAAATAACAGTGAAGACACTACAATACAGTAAATAGAATTTAAACTAACATAAAACAAGGCATGTACATAACGATTACGAAGAGAGGCTAACCTAAAGTATTAAATAACTTAATAAGACGGGAGACTTCGACATAATCATCTTCTGACCGCAAAAAATTTAGTAATAATTCCTTTATTTTTTTACGAAAGGACGAACGTTTAAGTATTTTAATCGAATACGGAATAGAGTTCCAAATTTGGGCACCGATTCTCGTGAAAAAGGCATACATTTTATCGGTTCTAGAGAACTTAACATAAAACGAGTCGCTAGAGACAGATCTTGTTCTGTAGTTATGAATCTGACTTGTTTTAACGAACTGATTGAGAATACTAACTGGTGCTATCTGTCTGTTGATATCATACAATAAATAGCTACAATCTCTGAAAAATATGCTAGACAGGGGAAGGCAATTTGATTTGAGAAAGAAGGGTACGGCGTGTTCCTTAGACTTACTGAAGTAAATGAGACGTAAGGCCCGTTTTTGTAGAGTTACGATCTTTCTTTGAAATGTCAAGGCACAATTTCCCCAACCACAAATACCATAAGTCAAGTAAGGGACAATTAATGAGTTGTAAACTGAAAGTAAAACACGACGCGGGACATAATGTCGAATTTTAGCTATAATTCCTATCGACTTGCTGATTTTGTGACAGATAGATTCGATGTGGTATTTCCATGAAAGATTTGAATCAATCATTAAGCCAAGATATTTTACATAATCTTTCATTTCAAGGTTTGCGTAGGTGTTAGTCACGGAGTCAAAAATTCTAATCCTAGGTATGAAGGGCATATTCTTTTGCCGGGGATGAAAGATTACAAAATTTGATTTTTTTATGTTCAAGGACAGTTTGTTGGCCTTTAGCCATTCGTTGACGTTGCCAAGCTCGCGATTAACAAGTGTTTCGAGTTCCTTTAGGTTGTTATTTGCAAGTATTATACTAGTATCGTCAGCAAATAGATAAAAGGCAAATAACGAAGAGGACTTGTAAATATCATTGATGTACAGTAGGAATAAGAGTGGTCCGAGGACTGAGCCTTGTGGCACGCCGCACAAGGTCGTTTCAGCCTCAGACACAACATTATTAACTTCCGTAGTTTGCTTCCGATCAGTCAGGTATGATCTGAACCAGGAGTTGATTACACCTCTAATACCATAATTTTCAAGTTTAGCTAACAAAATTTCATGGTTAACAGTATCAAAAGCCTTTTTGAGATCGATGAAGACACCGCACGAAAATTTACCGTTGTCCATGTTTTGGAGAATTTTGTTAACAATATCACGTACAGCATGCTGAGTACTGTGCTTACTGCGAAAACCGTATTGCTGATCATAGAGAATGTTGCAATCTTTGACAAACTTGGTAACTCTGGAGTACATAAGTTTTTCAAAAATCCTGTTATAAATCGAGAGCAGAGAAATAGGTCGGTAGTTTTCGGGCAGCGTGTCATCTTCGTCCTTAAATATCGGGATAATCTTAGCACACTTTAGTTTAGATGGAAAAATCCCTGAGCAAATAGACTGATTAAAAATCGTGGCTAGAGGTACGGATATGACCCTTTTTGCCAATTTCAGCAGCCTAACTGGAGATGAGTAAAGACCATGGGCCTTGTTGTCTTGCAAAACTGAAATTTCTAAATTGATATCTTCCGGAATAATAGGATCAAAGAAGAAAGTGCGATTAAGTGGCGGATCTAAATAATCATAGAATGTATTTATGGTCTGAGGAATTTTAGAAGCCAGTTTGCTCCCAACAGTGGCGAAATATTTGTTAAGAATATTGCTTATTTCCTTCGGGTCACTAGTTGGAACCTCATTCGGGTTTGAGCGAATAGAGTTAGTTGAGTTGCGCTTGTTTTTCTTTTTACAGTTTCCAATTAGCTCGTTAATTCCTTTCCAAGTTTGACGCATATTACATATGTTGAGATCAAAGAAACTTTGGTAGTAGTTCGCTTTACTTAATCTCGTAAGATAAATGATTTTATTTCTGTATAATTTGTATTTGTCACGGTCTGAGGTATAGAAGAGGTTATTCTTTACCCTGATTGATTTTCTTAAACCCGCAGTCAGCCATGGTTTAGCAAGGAATTTTTGTTTACGATTGGATATACTTCTTAAAGGAGCGTGTTTGTTAATTGTCTTGTTGACGCATTTGTAAAACCTGGAGAACGATTGATTAGCATCGATATGTTTGCAAATATTATTCCAATTAATATTCTGCAAGTCGTCAATGAAAGACTTTGCATTGAAGGTAGAGTAGTCACGAACCTTAGTTTTGTTGTTTGGAAAGAATGGTTTACAGTGCGACGTTAATATGCACATCTGAGAGAAGTGATCTGTTGTATCGGACACGATATTGCCACTGACCATATTATTCTCTGGATTATTTATGAAAATATTGTCAATTAAAGTTGCTGAATTACCATAGACTCTAGTCGGCTTATCAACCACTGGGAACATTGAAAAACTTTCACCCTTGAGCCACCCCCTCCCCCCCTGCAGACCTATTTAACTTCTGCTGCTTGTGACATTATCAGTTTTAATGGTCAAGGACAATTTTGTTGGCTAATTTGTGCAGGGTGAAGAGATCTTTCAAACCACAAAAGAATGAGCATGATTCAGTCAAGGACGCAGAGAAAAAGGCAAATAATCACGTAACGTTGACCCAAAAATTCCCATGAAAATCATATTCGAGTACCCACCTACCCTTCCTTTCATCTAATCCAAAGATCCTTAAAGCTTTGCCAAAAACGGTTCCCACCAAAATGAAACCTACTGAATACCTAGCAAATGGCTCGACTACAGAAGCTCCAAAACACGTTTTTTGACAAAATTCCAAGGATGAGATGTTAATATTAACAAGGTTTTAAGAAAACGGCAGTGTGTTTTTAAAGTTTGGGTAAGAGAATCTTGTTGTATAACACGGTGAAGGATAGCTGTCAAGGAACGAAGGAGTTTGTCGCCTGACAAAAAATTGTAGGCCTCCAAATCTTCTCGACGGCATCTTTGAACTTTGGTGACAATTAAGAAAATTTGGCAGGTGAAAAAAATCGTTCGCTCTAGAAATGGCTCCCTGTTGACAGATTGTTTAGAAAAATAAACAGAAGTTTGCTTAGTGCGAACAATGCCTAAACCTTTAACCTTACTTTCTTTTTCGCGGGATCTTGATGTTTGTCAGGGTGATACAACATGCACATGCGTCTGTAAGCAGCTTTAAGTTCATTTTCGTTTGCCTGAAATGCATTAAATGCACGTAAAATGATTGATCAAATATTTCTCTTTTTCTTTCTCTCTGAAAGACTATTTTTACCTCTTTTCTGACGTTCAAAACAGCGTAATAATCTATTGAATCTTCGGCCTCTTCTGATTCCGCCATTTTAAAATTTTACCGCTGGAAAATCGCCGGCTTATGATTTTAAAGACATTCGGCTGACTAATAGGACCGCGGGCATTGCCGGATGACCTTGACATTGATTGGTTCAAATTAAGATGCACACCCCCTTTTTGACCATATTTAGAGAACAGCGTGGCCTGTCAAAAAAAGGATACCGAAGGTATTCGTCTATGTACGTGCCATTTCTGACCGGTGATTCTTGTTCGGTTTTTGTGGCGCAGATTTACGTCTTTAAAGCTTTTTATCATGTTGTCTGTACGCACAGCTTTTAGGAGTCAAGCCTGCAGGTAAGTTGATTTCGTTTTATGCGCGCGATTGTATTGAAAGCGATGTGAACATGCGGCAAAAACAAAAACAAATCACTCCTAAAATGTTGTCCTTATGCAATACGTGGTATAATTTTTTTTATATACGTTGGAGGGTGCAGCGTTTCCGGTGCAGCTTGTTCAGTTTTCTTTCACACATGTTTTTCATTTTCCTTCTTGAACATTTATTATCGATCCCTAAAAAGTGACCTGACTCAGGGTTATTTTTCTTTACTTTGTTGTCGAGTTAAAACCAACAGCGCACTAAGGGAGTCGACATGCATGTACATGTACATGTATGTTTCAACGTACATGCACATGTCAACCTCCTTCGGCTGTTGTTTTTAAATTTGCCTGGTTCCATCTGTAAGCCATCACGTAAAAACATGTCTGAATTTGGGGTTTAATATTTAAGCTTTGCTCACTTGAATGACTGCAAGTTTTGTAAACTTTACTTTAATAGGCTAGTTTTATCAGTTTTATTCAAATTCAAACTATTTGAAGTAAACCGTGTGTGGGACTTTTTTCTCTCTTGTTTACTTTTTAAAACTTGTCATTAGTTTGGGTGGAGTCAGATGTAGATGATCCTTAATTTTTAATGATGCAGGTAATTTTTAATCATTTATTATATTAACAGCTCTTTAAAGACAGTCTATAAAGAACTGTTATTGTGTCCTAGATGTTCTGTGTATTTGACATACAAAACATAATAAAACAGGACGTGATTAGTTAATCACATTAGTGTATCTGTTGTGGTTCTATTTTATCCTTGGTTTAAATTTTATTTTCCTTTGTTTTGGGGTATAGTAATGTATGATAATGAGTTGAAAACATGGTCATGTGATAATTTTATTGCCCGTGCCATGTTGTTCATGGCTTAATATGTAGTTGCATGCACTCATGACTGTAGCAGGTCATTTCTGTTGTTAAATTTTAACTCAGTCAAAAATAATAGCTGTTGCAAAAAATAATAACTTGGTTTATGTATTACTTATGAATTGAGATTGGTATAGCAGTAGGGGAAAAAAGACTTTCGAAACCAACTCATGCTACTGTAATATTTACACATAGCATGGCAAGCATATGAGTTGTTAATATGAGTAGCGTGATGGTTTTTTTCTAATCAACCCCCTAATAAGGTAGCTCAATAGGGTTTTTTGAGGGCAATAACCCCAAGCTTGAGCAAAAACAATGTCGCCATTAACAAGGATTTAGAAAAACTAACACAACACCTGTATTTGATAAAGGAGAAAATTTGTTATGATCAGGGATACAATGACATAAGAGTTGTCATAGCAACAAAATGACGCCAACACCTAATTTACTTGCAGCCTTATTTCTTGGCAGTGGGAACTGGTCTTCCAAAATTGTTCACAGAAACTTTTTCCATTGATAGCTGCTTCAATGTTCGTGAAGTTTAAGCGAAATCTGTAAGAGCATTATCGAGATATTTTGGGATGAAGTTTTTATGGTTAGCAATACAGTGAAAACTGGACAATCTTTCTTTTCAGTAGGTGCTTTTGAAATGCAATTTCACCTCATAATAGTTTCAATCTGTTTAAAAATGTGTGTGAAAGATCGTGGATCATTCTCAATTTCCTGTGTCTCTTAGTCCTTATTCTTCATGAATTAGGGCTAGGAGACAAAGGAAATTGAGAATCAACCTAAGTTAAAAAATTTTAACCTGAAATTTATTTTGATTTGTAACATATACAAGCGTGGAATGGGGACAACATTGAATTTAACCATGATTGTGTTTAAATGTAAGTTGATTTATTCTGTTTGTTTAAGAATTCTTGGAGTAAGAAGCTTATCTCTGCCTCCCAATGAACCACCTACAAATCTTGAGAGGAATAGTACTGATCTTCAAAAGTTAAAAGCAGAAATCCAAAGAGTCCAAAATGACACAGTGGAGATTCCATGCATTGTTGGCGGAAAGGAAGTGCTAACTGGGAACACACATTATCAAGTAGCAGTAAGTAGACCGCGATTGTTGGTACCTTTGCTACAATCTTGGACAGAAATGTTAAGAAAAATGCACCTTATATGTCTCATTTTCTCATCCTTCCCTCTAAAGCCCAGTTCACTCAAGATATTTCCCCCTCCCCCGCACAAAAAAAACATTATGTTTAAGTGTGGCCAGAACATTTTTGCTCCCGACTAAACAACAATGACCAGGGAGGGGTCACCATGGTGCCAAATTTGCAGGGTGGGTCCACTATGCATGAGAAAGTGCAACATTCTTCTTTTGTCCAAGATTGTAGTGAAAAAAGCCAATATTTCGCGATGCTACCACTGGTTTCCCCACAAAATGATATCTGACAAATGAGCACGGAAATTCTATACTGATGATGCGTCACTTCCCCAGATCTCAATAGTGCTTTTGATTGTCTGAAAAATTGCTTCAACCAATCAGAAGTACTTATAACCTAGATCTGGGTAGTGACGCATCATCAATATGGAATTTCTGCATTGTCTTATTTCTCAGACATCATTTCATGGCAAAGCCATCAGTGGTATCGCAAAATACTGGCTCTTTTCTCCGCCTATTGATGACTAACATACAATTTGGTATTTGTTTCTACTTGTCATTTGCTGCTGGCAATGAAACTTCTAAATAAATGATAATAAATTATCATTACTTTATTCACAAGTTTTTGGGTGTTAAACAATGATTTTTTTGCCGTGATTACTAATAATATTCATTCGTAATCTGTGCTCAATCCATAGCCATACAACCACTCCCTGAAGATTGCAAAGTACCATATGGCAACCGAGGTTAGTAAAAAAACTTTTCACCTTCTTCAGGCTGTTTTTACTTCTGCTTCTTGTTTAACACCCTTGGACATCTGTCTATGGGAGCAAGAAGGAGTGGCTGTACTCACTAAGGTGGACTGAGTACTGTACTCATCACAGTGCAGCCAGGAAAACCACGAACACTTGAAATATCTCAGTAATGCTTATTGTGTTACGACCAATCACAGCAAAGATCTAGACACGTGAACTGGCCTCAAAACCCCAAATTAATTAACATCTTTGTTTGACGTTTAGGTTTCTCACGTCCAATAATTGGCTTTTTTCTTGTAACACAATAACATTCCAGAAATATTTCTGGTGTATGGTTTTCCTGGTTTGACTGTAAGATGTCAAGTTGCTGGGTATATGCAATTAGTACGCAGGGAATTGGAGATTGAACAACTAGGAAAATATGTTGGTTCTGTTTGTCTTTTCTTTTCTATGAAAGTAACTGGGGGTCATGCTCATTAAAACCTGGGCAAACCCCTGGCCCCTGGCCCATAGTGACTGCATGCCCTCCTTTTTTAGTGAACTTACGCAACAGGATGGGAGAGGAAAGAAGAAGGAAAACCTTGTGTGACGAGCGTGACAATAATTTTGTTTGAAAAATAGTGTTTTGCCAAACTTCACCTTCCTTTAAACAGATCTTTTGTAAAAGAACAGAAACTTAAATGTTAAGTGAAGATCACGACAAAACAGGCCAGTAATAGCCCTGTCATGTTTGTCACACACAAGCATTTTGCCGTTGTCTTCTTTCTGCCGTCCTCTTGTGTAAAGTACTCACTGTTATCACTGTCATTTTAGGAAGTTATTAGAGAGGCAATTGACAGTGCAATGGAAGCAAGGAAAGAATGGGACAGAACACCCCACGAACACAGGGCTGCTATTTTTCAAAAAGCAGCAGATTTGATCACTGGAAAATACAGAATACAGTCTTTGGCTGCAACTATGGTGGGGCAGGTATAAAGAATGCTGTTAAACTTTGTGCAGTCACTGTTGTTTTTATATTTACATATACACTCAGACAAGGGACCAGTGTTTCTCCCTGAATTTTAGCTCAGCAGGTAAGGGACCATTCATGGCCGGTAAGGCAAGAAATATGTGCCACAGGCACACTTTCCTGGGAGGAGGGGGGCAGTGGAGTGAGGGACATGGCTTCGACCTCAATGTGAAATTTAGGAGCTAAGTTCTCTGAAACGTCATTCCCTCATTTTACGACCTATTTGATGCAAATCAGCCGTCATCTTAAGATAACAATTTAAAACATTTCATTCCAGCAAATTTACAGTCTTCAATGCTCTCTTTCCAAAATACGTGGCCCATAAAGAGAAAAGCTGTGTATACTTTAGTACACTTCGTATATTCATTCATTACATTGATCAGATCAGATCACAACTTTTGTATTTCTTAAAACAACTAATTTAATTTCAGTGACCCTTCAAGCTGTTGCAAGCAGTAAGAAGTGTTGCTTCAGACGGTAAATTTCACCGGTTACCGCCTGATAAGGAGAACACTGAGCGACTGATCTCAAAAGTATAATGAAATGAAAGTCAATGTATGATCATGGTTTTCAGATTGAATTCACACCAGTAGAGTGGTTAGATGTCTGTACAGTGCTAATATATGTTATTGTTATAATTACTGAGAACGTTTGGTTCTTGTTCATATTATGGACAGTTATGATACAGAAATTTGGCTTTTCACTTTGTTCTGATCAAAATCTTTCCAGGCAAAGACTGCATTTGAGGCTGATATTGACTGTGTGCAAGAGATTGCTGACTTTTACAGATTTGGAGTCCATTATGCCAAGGTAACTTTCTGTTCTAAGGAAACTATAATTCCGAATCCAAAATCTGTTTACTTTGTGGCTTTTGTAGTTTACCAGGAAATTCAAGAATCTGCATCATACACTAATAGTTTCTATAGTGAACCACTTCTATTAAATAATTTATTCAGCACCATGCTAATGCTTAGCTTCCTTGAAGTGGTTATCAGAGAGGTCATAAAAAACTGATGCTAGGACTCATTATTGCCATTAGGATGAAGTTCTAGAATGCTTGGCATCTGCAATGATAGCCTTACAAAAACTCAGGAAAAATACAAACTAAATCTAAATTTGATTAAATTAGGAGCTTTTCGATGGACCACAGCTTCACCAGCCTCGCGGTGTAATCAACAGACTCATATACAGAGGACTAGAGGTAAGAACATTATTTTGAAAACAGCAGATATTACAGTCATGGGGGAGCGAGGGTGGCGCTCTGGTGAGAGCACTTGCCTCCCACCAATGTCGACACCATATGTGGGTTGAGTTTGTTGTTGGTTCTCTCCCCTGCTCCTAGAGGTTTTTCTTTGGGTACTCGGGTTTTCCCCTCTCCTCAAAAACCAACACTTCCAAATTCCAATTCGATCTGGAACGCACGGACACGTTTAAATGAGTTCATATGAACTCTTAAGTGCTTCGTGGGTAAAAAAGCAATTTTTTTTTTTTTACAGTCATAGTTATTTAATAACTATGTTACAGTGTGCATCATAATGCTATCTAATTTCAAGTTGCATACTTCAAGATTGGATTGCACATTTATTCTCGTAGGTATTTTAAAAATCCAACTCAATTCCTGACTAACAGCATATTTTTCCTCAGGGTTTTGTAGCTGCCATTTCTCCCTTCAACTTCACCGCTATCGGAGGAAACTTGGCTGGCACTCCTGCCATAGTGGGTAATGTGGTGCTCTGGAAACCTGCCTCAACATCGATACTTTCATGCTATCTTGTTCAAAAGATTTTCCAGGAAGCCGGTGTGCCTGATGGTAAGGAAATAGGCACACTTTAGTGATTTTCAATTACCTTAGCTCTTCACCAGTGGACACTCTTTGACTCAAGGAGGGTCTGGACAGGGCTCTTCAATTCCTTCATTTTGAGTAAAATTTCTCTCCATCGAGTCATCCTGACATCTCCTGTTGTTGAAAGCCCTTTGCTTCACCAGTTTTTTGTTTGAAAACCTTACACTTGTTAACACTGGTACTATATTAACATAGCTATTCCTTTCCCTCCGTAGGGGTAGTGAACTTACTGCCTTCAGCTGGGCAAACCTTTGGTGACACCATAACAAGTTCACCTCACCTGGCAGGAATTAACTTCACTGGCAGTGTTGAGTATGTATGGTTGTTCCCTTGCGGAAGGTTGAATTATTATCAATGACACCCTAAAGCATTAAATTACTTTCTGGTAGCTCTAATGTCTTGTTTTAACTAATGTTGCTTCTCATTGTTCCCAGGACATTCAGACATATATGGAAGAAAGTTGCGGAGAACATTGATGTGTACAGGTAAGGGTTAATATTAAATTTGTACCATATATTTTACAGTATTTTACATGGAAAGTGCCTCAAACATAAATTCAAGCACCCTAAATGCCAGCAAAGCATACTTATCAAGTAGTTTTACATGTTTGTCCAGCAAACTAATTTTTAAAACTACAACAACCATTATTATTTTTTTTATTTTTATTGTTACAGAACATTCCCAAGACTTACTGGAGGTTTGTACGATGTACTGAGTATGCCATGAATACCTGCTGGATTTAAATGGTTTCTTTATAGTTTTCACTTAACTAATAATTCTTTGCATTTTTTTTCTCCAACAGTCAGAACAAATCCGAGTTCACTCAAAACGTTTTGGAATATTTTTTACTTTACCAGTTCACAAAATAAACGCAGCTACTGTTAATAGTACCAATTAAAGTTCTTACATGTGTTTTACTCTCCACTTACCTGTGTGCAGAAGACAACTTTAAAATTAGAAACTGGTTGTAAGTTTTCAATAGTCAGTTGCATTGTATATTTAAAAATACATGCACTAAACCCTTAGCTCTTGTGTGAAGCTAATTGTTGCTTTAATATTGTATAAGTTATTTTGTATTATCTTTTTTAACACTTGCAGAATGTGGGGGAAAGAACTTTCACTTTATACATACATCTGCTGATATCGGTAATGTTTCCTCAAAATAATTCTTTATCCTAACTTGCAAAATTATCTCCTTACAGCTGTATGCTATTTCTGTAACATTTTCAGTTAGTACAAGTTATTTATTTCTGTTCTGTACACCAGACACAGCTGTTAACTGCACCATGAGAGCAGCGTATGGTTATGGCGGACAAAAGTGTTCTGCTTGCTCAAGATTGTATGTCCCAGAGTCACTATGGGGAAAGGTAAACTCTGATACTAAGCTTGTTGTATGGAAGGTCTTCCTGAATAGTGATTAAGGGAGCTAACATTTTGTCAGGTTTTATCACAGAATAAAGTTCTTTTTCTACCCCTTGTCAAAGACTTTGAAAGATCAATGTAAAGAGCCTTTTAGCCCCACTCTAGAAATTTAACTTTCCTAGAGGTTGTAGATACCATAAGAGCGTACATCCTTTTCCCAAGAATACAGTAATAGCAAGGTTCCTTCAGATGTGTTTTCCAGTGTTTGCCAGAGATGGGAATGAAGATAATCAAGTACTGTTGTTTTTCTTTGCTATTCAGGTGAAAGAAGGTCTTATTGAAAAACAAAAGGAGATGAAGTTAGGATCGGTAGGTTGTAAACTTGACGTTTGTACTCGAGACACTTACATGTACTTACTCAGCCCAGCTTAATGGTTGTAAATTCTCTATTGAGACTCCCCCCTCCCCTCCTCTCCCCTCCTCTCCCCTCCTCTCCCCTCCTCATTTAATAGTAAATGAGAGGCAGTATCAACCTATCACAACTGTAACACTTTACGCATACTTATCCGGTATGGTTCATTCACATGCTGGAGATTCAGATTTTTTTTATCTTCAGCTGCAAGTTCATGTGCTTGATCTTTTCCACTTTGTGCTGAAGTTTTTATGGAGATGTGATACCCTCAAACGTGCTTGAAATAAAAAAAAACTAGCCCTCCTCCCCCCCCCCCCCCCCCCCCCCGCCCGCTTCCAGCGGGGGCTTAATAAAGGATTCACGTTAAACTGGAAATACGTCTTGATCCCCTTTGCAGCCAGAGGACTTCGATACATTTGTGTCAGCTGTCATAGATGATAAGGTACGTTTAATTCTGTTTGGCCATCATGTTTTAGTATTTTTGTGATTTATTTTCTGCATAAGTAGAGTGTTTAAAATTTTGCTCTGTTTTCTGAATTGTTTTGTCCTACCATAGTCGTTTAACACCATCAAAGGTTACATTGATTACGCCAAGGCAAACCCTGACCTCAGTATTGTAGCTGGCGGCAAATGTGACAACAGGTAGGTTTAAAAGCATGAAGTAATTTATCCAGCACTGTGTGCCTGTGTGCCTGTGTGCCTGTGTGCCTGTGTGCCTGTGAGCAAGCTCTCCATTTATGGCGAGGTATTAAAGCGAGCTGCGAGGGATTACGAGGCGCAGCGGTGTCTTTTCCACGTGCTTCTCCGTCGTGACTTTTGACCACGCCCCCAAATGGAGAGCTTGCCACCAGGCCATGATATGATTAATCTTGGATCATAAATCCTGGTTCATATCATCCCAAATGCACCCATCCTTAGATTGCAGCTGTACATGCTATTTTTCCATAATAGATCGAGAGCAGAGTCGAACATCCGTCAGGGGCAAGCAGGCAAAGCCATGAGGAACAAGGGCAAAGGCCCCAGGCCGCTCTCCTAGCCCCTATCTCTCCTCCTGTTTATTATTAATTTGCCTAATTTTACTTTTTCGCTCACCGCGTGTGGCCCTGTGAAAGACGGACGACATCTCGTAGCCTACGACTTGTTTGATATCTCTGTAATGGTTAGTTTTGCCTTGTTATTGTAGCGTGGGATACTTCATTGAGCCAACAATCATTGAAACCAAGAAACCCGACGACAAAATCATGAATGAGGTATTAGCAATAACTTTCTTTACAACATTGTTTCCGTAAAAAACAGGTCTGAAACTTTCTTTTTTTCTATTCTCCTTGTCTGGACTCTGGTACGTGTCCAAAATGTCTTATAATTACAGTGCTCTAATTTTTTTCCTTCCGTAGGAGATTTTTGGTCCAGTTCTTACGGTGTACGTGTATCCAGATGCAAAATATAGGGAGACGTTAGACTTGGTGAGAGATTCTATAGTGATAAAATTCGCTCTTCAGTGTTAAACGATAAAGTTTACGCTGTTAAATAATGCCGCTCCGTACCATTTAAAACATGCGCTGAAGTACAACATAATGGTATGAATCACGTTTCAGACATCTGTTTCAACAGTTATTTCGCCAATTGGTCATGTGTGCAAAACTCTGTAAGTGTTTGGGAAAAAAAAAACACGCTTCTGTTGTGTGTTACAAACGCAACAGTTAAGCACTGCTCGAAAAAAGTCCCGTAGTAGACGTAGTAGTAGTCTGGGTTGAGAAGATTTCCTTGCTAGGCAACTAACTTTTACAGCGTACTTGCCCAATGGGCAAGAGTCCAGGCTAGCCACCCTCCAACTAAATCCCCATTAGGCTGATTTAGCAACAGAACGGAAACGTCAGTTGACGAACAGTTGACGACGGGAAAGCGCGCGAAAAGGACTGATTACGACTTCCGGTACCCAATTTGCCGCTCTGCTATTGGCCAAGCCAGCTTTTTTAATTGCGCGCGCCGTCGTCACTGCCGTCGCGTAGTCTAAGACAAGCAAGATGTGGCCCCAGGCAAGTAAAAGGTGAGAGCTGCCTGCCTAAAGGACGTGCTGGAATTCAAGTACTTTTTCGAGCCCCTAGACGGTAGCCTTTGGTTGAACGTTGTCTTAAATGATTCTTTCAAATACAATTAGGTGGATAAAACTTCGCCATTCGGTTTAACTGGAGCAGTCTTTGGAAAAGACAGGTAAACAGTTCTCTTTTAATGAATTTAATGAAGTGCTCGCCAGCGAGTTTAAAAATTGACTGGGATGCGTTTACTGTTCCCTCTTGAACTTCAGCCGAATAGCCTGTACAGACGTCCCCCCCCCGCCCCCCTCAGAAAAAAAATCGGAGAGAGAGACGTCCGTGAATCGCCGTCGTCCCCGATTTTTTCTCAGGGGAGGGGTGTGTCTGTACACAGGCTTCAGCCGAATTTCTCCACAATGAGACAGAGTAGCCTGCGAAAACAGCCATCTCTTTCCGCTTATGGCCGCCAGGGACGTTTTGCCTGGGGAATCTCTCCTGGCGAAACTTCCCTAGCGGCGAGACGGCTATGTTCGCAGGCTAAAGACAGAGATATTGAGGGATAAGAGGCCGCTTTCGGAAATCGGCCCTTGTAGAGAGGTTAAAACCACAGTGAATATACCCGCCTGGACAAAGGAAGTGTCCATTGGTAGAGGTTTTACTGCACGGCAAGTTACGGATTACCTTTAAAAATCCAAGGTGGCAAATAATTTGACTTTCCCAAAGGACATTTCACTGGCCAACTGGCAACTTTGATCGGAAAAAACAAAACTGTGGTCAATCTAAATCAAGTACGCATAAGGCTTCTTCAGTGAGAATTGTGTTTGGTAGTTGCAACGTTTGTTAGCCTGTTCCAGGCGTTCAGATAGTAGAGCGCGGGAGAAAAATTCACGAAGAAAACAAAAACGAGGGGCTACTTAACTCGCTCCCAACTTACCGCCGCGCTCTACTATCTGAACGCCTGGAACAGGCTAAACGTTTGCAGGTTCACCGATCACTGTCATATTCACTGAAGTAGTGTTACTTTGTTGGTACAACAATTCATATTTGTTCAAGGTAGATTGAATTCATCTTCTAAGTGATATTCATCGGTTGTAGAAAAGTTGTGTCTGACAACACATAAGATTTCGTCAAATATGGGCAAATTTTTCCGACATTGTCCCAGGATTTGCAGCTCCTAAAAATGGGAGTTTCATAAAATTTATACAAACTGTAAATATTTCATGTTCATTGACGATGCATGGGCATTAATTTAAACTTTCTTACAGACACTTTATTCAGGAGGCTTCTGATGTTCTAAAAGATGCTGCCGGTAACTTCTACATCAACGATAAATCAACGGGATCAATAGTGGGACAGCAGCCTTTTGGAGGGGCTCGCCTCTCAGGTGAGTACAAAGACGCTATTTGCCGAGAACATACTTGTATCTCCTTTCTGTTCAGATCATATTAATACTGTTTTCGATTTTGTTCTGTTTAGTTAAGATTTAAACCCACTGAAGTTCACTGCCAAGATTTAGTCATTGAAAAAAAGTTTGCTTTGCGAAGTTGTGCTAACTTTTGAGTATGTGGAAGAAATCAAACAGTGTGACCCTCCACTTAAATGAAAGCTACTGAGCAGCACTTTCCTGTGGTAGCTTGTGGTACTATTTGTTATGCCGTGCAAGGGGGCGGAGGTTGGGGGTGTCTCTCTCTAACCCGAAACGAAGCATCTGGTACGGTTCGACATAGGGACAAGGATTAAGGTGAGGGGCCCCCGGTCTTCTCCCTTAGATTCGCTCCTTGTTGATTGTAATTCTCTCTAACCGATGTTTTGCAGGTACGAACGACAAGGCCGGGAGCTCGCATTATATCATGAGATGGGTGTCGCCGCAGAGCATTAAGGAAGCTATGTTGCCGGTAGACGACTACAAATACCCTCATCAGAACTGACAACTGTTCAGGGACAGAAAACAGTGACATGACCAGTGACGTTTATACATGGCATGAACACTATAATGTGAAGAAAAAGAGACTGGACCCTTTTTTCGACGTCCTCATAATTTTATTCATCCTTTACATCGCGTTTTAAGTGCGAAGAGTCGAAGGGGTGGGGAGCTGCTTCCCGACAAATTGAGATAAGTATGTGCCGCGAAAGTTCTAATACTTAAAGTATAATATATTGATACCCCAAAACAGAAAATGACACCGTTTGATACTGACGGGGGAAAGTAATAACACAAAAATACAAAAATAAATTGTAATCAGGTTTAGGCTGAGCTCTGAAATTTAGATAACACAATTTAAAGAAACCCGAAAACCATACCCTTTCCCGTGGCAAAATTCCTCTTGTTTTTCGGCCGTTTTCCCGTCCCACTTAAGCGTTCCCCACCCCTAGTGGCACGATATAAAGGGAGCGAGTTTTGTTTAGCAAAAGCTTGGGAGGCAATTCGTGGAAATTCTTGTCTCGCCTTTCTCGCGTGGGGTGATTTTCACGCGCGCTCGCGTTTCGCTCGCTCTACTATCCTTGAGGAAAAATGGGGGACTACTCGTAGTCTATAGAATTTCGGCAAAAGACGTTTTGGTAAGGTGGCGCAGGGAATAGTGTAAATATGGGCAACGCCAGTGCGCGTTATTTATTCTCTATTCTTTTAGGAAATGACTACAATGGATAACTCATACTGGTAAAACATACACAAAGCAATGTTATATGTTATTGGTAGAGAACCATTCACTGGACACATTTATCGAAGAAAGTATTAAAATCAGAGGGACCCAGTCAGTTCAAAGAAAAGAGCTGATCATTGGGTCGAATTGGGTTTGCCACCAAAGTACAGTGATTTAGGACTAAGCACTGTTTCAAAACCGGACGGTTAGCTTCAAGTTCCAAGTAATTATGTACTGAGTACATTCCACCGCGGGATTTTGCTCTCCCCTCCCCCAAAAAAGAGGACGCAATAAAAGAACACCTGATCGTAGATTACATTAGTCCTTGATGGTGTATTGGAGACGGATGTGGATTTTAAATCGTGCGATGCAGGCTCAAGCCTTACTACCCTATGAGTAATGGCCCTTTGATCTTCCCGACTTATCAAAGAAGATCGAAGAGCTTCTGCTCGCAGGATTAAGCCTTACATGCACCGTTATCTTCTGTGTCCTTCCCTCTTTCATTTACTACTTTAAGTTATGACTTTTTTTCCAGTTATTTTAAGTTAAGATGACAATCTGATTGTGGGCCATCCATTCTAGTCACAACTCTTTTGTTTTTTAACTGTTAGCTTTAAATTGCTGTCGACGATGCTGGACGCTAAACGAATAATTGATGCTTTCTGTGTTATCTCTAATGAATATCGTTGAGCAGGGTGTATTTTCAACGGGGTAAATGGACTACTTTAATATTGTATGTCAGGTTTAACGAAATTTATGTACGTATCTTTATTTTAATTGCAAATCATCCCTACATTTGAAATGACTAATAATTTAAAGAAGTATACAGATCGACTGAACTTGCTTGTAATAAAATAATTACTTGGTGTAAGTTGACGTGGGAGCTTTCTGAAGCAAGCTGTTAAAGGGGGAAATCTGGGTCGAAAAAAGTACTTAAATTTCCATCGTACATTAAAAACGTTTTGAGCAGTTAATATTATTTCTTCCCGAAAATCAATGGCGCTTCAGTTTATCGCAACTACGGCACCTACAGCCCTAAAAGGAAAAAAATATGGAATAGTACCTATCGCAAGCAAACGGATCGACGGCAAACAACTCCTCTTTATTATGCGTTTAATAATTCAGTACAGCACTCGACTTTTTTCTGCAGACGATAACGTCAAGTAATCCCGCCCATTCATATAAAAAAATTCAGAAATTGCCTATCACCTATATTAGTCCTTCAAGTTTCTGTTGGTCGCCATGTTTTAAATCTACGACGGCTGCCACTAGACTGTTGCGAACATGAGGGCAACCAGCATGGCGTCATAGCTTATTCAAAATGGCTGCGCGGGGGAAAATTCTCAAAGCCAATAGAAAATAGGCGATATCAATATCCATAAAAACGTGATAAAACATAACAAAATGTTATAACATGTTAGAAAACAATTGTGCAAAAGTTTGTTAGAAAGATATGCATTCCCTTGGTGGGCCTTTTGTTCTGCACTTCGACAATCTCGTATCTCCATACTGCCACCTTATCTCGACTAACCCCAATTTTCAGCAGTATATAGATTGGCGACCCAGTGTCAAGTAAGATTGATTTAGTCCACTACTAGGGAAGACGCCATGAATTTATTGCAGCGCTCGCAATACTTAGTGACTTACTAATACACCTGTCAAAACGTCTGATACAGCGATTTGAAAACGCTGACTCGATCAGCAGCCGTTCTAGTATGCAGCGCTTGCGAGTTTGTGCAGCGCTTGTGAGTTTGCTTGACAGAATTCTGGAATGCCTGCGCCAATTTAAGTCTCGGACAAAACCGCTGGCACACCTTTTTCATTTCCCACGTTCTCTCTTAAAGGAGTTTGAAACCGTAGAGGAAATAGAGCCGAAGCTTACGCCAAAATATCGAAAAATATTCTTAAGTATCTCGAGGATTGTAATTGAATAGATGAGATCAGTATTTTTTGTTTTAACCATAGTTAATTCTGTTTTAACTTATTCTCCCGTATCGTACGTGTTCTAGTAGGGTAAAAGGAAAAACGTCAACAAACAAGATTTCAGTCACTTGTTTTATTGTGCATTGTAGTAACCCAAAACGCAGTGAGCTAACAAATGTCTAAATCAACTAAAGGATCTGCTGGTGACCTCGGTTGCTTAGCAATACCACATCCGGGACATGGCAAGTCGTTCCCAGGCTTTTCAGCAGTAAAAGGAAAACCCGATTTTGCACATGCAGACTCTGTAGCGAGGTTGGCAAATCCTTCGACAGTAGAAGCGATGCAACTGACAAACCTGATAGAAAATGAAGAGAAAAGAGATACTTTTTAAATTTTGTTTTACAAATTAGACGTTCTTTTGTCCCTAAATTACCCAAAAGCAGACCAAAGGCATTTGGGAGATTTGAGTTAATCTAAAAGGCCTTCGTAAACGTCTTTACGGTTTTGTTCCTCTAAATTGGTGCATGAATAGGCTGTTCAAGAAGAGTTTCAAAAACCCGCCATTTTAGTATTATGGTCCTTGGAGTTGCGTGATTCAAATAGTTTGGAACAGAGCAATTTTGGCCAAAATTGCCTTGAAGTGGCTCCTTGAGAGGTTGAATCATATCAGCCTCCTCCTCAAGCGCTTCGTTTTTCGCACAGAGGCGAGCGCGAAACGCGAGTGACACGCGAGTGACTGGTGACGAAGCGCAAGGGACTATGGGAGGAGAAAAGTGAGAAGCGAAGCCAGTTTTGAACTTCTCGCCTTCCTAGGGGCGCAAATTTTCATTAAGAGAGACGTCTGGCTACAGGGCAGGAATCAGATCTTATCGGTGTAAATCAGTTGCTTAGAGCACAACTTTTGTCATACTTCTATTCATGCTAAAGATGACGTCAGTTAAATTTGTTGCTTTGTTTGTTTGGGTTTTTTGTTGATGTTTTTTTACTAATAAAACTGATCTGACAGGGATTCAGTCTATTGAACTCATTGGTTAAACTTACAGTCCATGCTCTTCCACAGCACTTGGGTCCAGCCTTATAATCTCGTCTGAATCTGCTGTTTGACAAACAAGTGGAAAATCGTTTCTCGCACATGCGCAACACTCTTCCTCGCCGTTTTTGTGCCTGTTTTGTTGGCTCAAAACAGGACAAAAGAATCATGGCCACCACGATTATTGCAAGCTTCATCTAAAACAAAAGATCACAAGGGCATGATGAAACGAAAAAATGCTTCAAAAAATATATGAGCTTATTGTGCAGACTATGTTTGCTATAAATTTTTGTTGGTAATAATAGCCACGAAAGCTTTATAGAAGAGTAGCAGCCATTTTTTCAGCAGAATTTCACACAAAAAGACAAAGGTGCGCGCGCGTGCGTGTGCGCGCGGGAAAAAAAGCAAACGCGTTTTTGATCCACGCACCTAAACAGGAAGCGAGGCCTTTTATCCTTTAATATGCGTTGCTCCTACCAAATTTGGGTGACGTTAGGAAATAAGCTTGTTTTATCTCTCTGTTTTGATTTCTTCTTTCTTTTCCCCAAGGTCTAGAACTTAGCGCGTGTTATTTTGCAGATTCTTGTATAAATATAAGTTGCATTAAAACGTGGCAAGCTGACTGAGCTGAAACTCATTTGGTTGATTGGAATGCCGTTATGCCCGGTATATTTTCCAATGTAATTTCTGAGTTGCGCTTGGACGGATGGTTACCAACACAATGGCTCATTCTCAATGCATTTAGGAGCTGAATGGTCCCAAATTAATGCGTACAAAATCTTTCGGTCAGTTAAGAGAAACATTATATGGCGTGAAGAAAAAAACGACTTGAAAATCCATTGAAATGGGTCGGAGTGTGCAAGAGCTTCTAACCAGAAATACAATAATCTTTGCGTATCTTATAGTCGAAAACTCTCGAGTTTATTTTGTAAAGTTCGCCCATTTACGGTTCCAGAAGGAGATGAAAGCTACATTATTTTGTAGCAGAGGATTTTACAAAAACATTTACAACCTTGCAAAGGTATAGTAAACTTACAAACTTACAAACTTACAATAGGTATAATAGGTATAATAAACTTACAGAATTACGCTTGCACTTTTTGCAATGACTTCGTCAGCTTGAACTCTTTCATTTCTGTTGTGCAAATGGTTTACTCTGAGAAACCCTGCTCACTAATTGTTGGTCTATCCCTAAAGGTTACCTTCTTATATTTCAAGCTTCGAGGAAAATTTAGTTTACGACTGCTTGAACGAAATTAATTAAGTAGCTCTAAGCTCACTATTAGTGTAAAGTTTATTTTTTGATAACCCAAACCGGCAGATAACTAAAACTTAGATGCTCACCTTTAATTCCTTTAAGCAATCTCAAAAGCTCTTCAAAAACAACGTCAGTTTGACTCGTCGATACCTTAGATGTCTTTGATGCGTCGCGTTTAAGTTAATTATTGTGCATCAAAGAAACCGGATGGCTGAACAAAACAAGTTCTCGTGGTTTGTAACATGTTAAAAATTCAATCAAAAGTGGCAAACCTTGTCGTTGTGGTTTGACGTATCAATAAAGATTAACTAATTCACTTCAGGCCACACAAAAATTAAAAAAAACAAATTTCTTTTTGCAAAATCCGAAGAAATATGTAGCACTATGCAGAAGCTCTGCGAAAGAGGTTTCATTTGAATGGTAACACCACAGGATAAAAGTTAGAGACAATTTCTCCATAACGTGGTCTAGGAGCCCTTGAAAAGGTTTTAAAATTTCTTACGAACCCTTCAGAGATCAATAACACAGCTGATGTTATTTACATAGCAAGAAATAAACTTGTTCAAAATAATGCTGTGCTAATTCGCACAAATTTGATCTCAAACCAAGGAAATAAAGTTCTTCGTTTTCCTCTGTTTGGACGCTCTCAAATGCGCTAAAAATTGCAAAATGTAGGAAACGTTTTCGCGTCAACGAAGTGATCAATTAACTCGCAATTTTGTTTGTCAATAAAGTGTTTGTTTAAAAATGAATAGCTTTGATGGAGGTGGCACCACTGAACGCGACATTTCAATAAGAATGACCTTGTTAGAACTCCGGGTTCCGCGAAGAAGAGCTGCAAATTCCGCTCTCCGCCACTGAACTGAGTTCTGGCTGGGCAAATACTAGATAAATTTCGAAACTGCCGTCGGAACAGGCACACATTACATCTCAATCCCTCACCTAAAAATACAACCGTCTTGGAGGGTATGCACTTTGAACCGTCGAAGTTTGGCTGCGGTTAACTAAACGAGAGAAAACCACAAAGCTAGGAAAAATATTTAAAAAGATAAGGTTTATAGCATTTTTACTGTCAAAAGTTTAATGTATCAACAGTAAGCTGTTAATTTACTAAACTTATTTATCCCGGGTGTTTAGAAACAGTGAAACTCATCGCAGGATTGCCGCACCACTGACTCTGACGCAAAGTTTTCAAAAAAACTGAAAAAAGTTCAAATCACTCTAGAGAAATGAAGAGATAAGTTAAACTAACCATTTATTTTATACACGCTTGCTAATACCTCTATCCAATGTTAAGCATTAAATCACACACGGCTTGAAAAACGCCTGGTAAGAAGACTGACCGCGGTAAAGAAACCTCAGAGTAGGAAGGGAACCAGAATTCCCCAACGTGTTCAAACGTCTCAGGCGATTAGTTTTATATTATTTAGCACGATACGTTTTCCATTACGTGAGAACATGGGTAAGGATATGAAAGTATTAGCTGATGGGACTATCTTTGCATTTTTCCCAAAATAATCGACAAATGGCACCGACGTGGACAGTAATTCAAACAACTGTTCTAAAAAACTTTCAACTCAACCGTTTGGTAAATGAACAGTGTATAAATAATATACTGCACGAGCTTTTAACAGTGAAACTAACAACCTTAGCTTTAAAGTACTTTGCTTAGCTTGGCAAATTTTTGCCGCTTCACCGCGGTAAGCCGCAAAATCCACTTGTCTATAGCAACCCCTACCCCTCAGTTCCCTTCCCCACCACCCCTCCCTAGAGGAAACGCAATAATACGTGCATTAACCAGCCAGGACAGCTGGTTCTCTTGACAACTGTCAATTCTAATGTGTTGTTTAGGTTATGGAATTTGGTTTGAAATACAAGAACGCATTTTAATAAGTCTCTCAGCGACCATAGGCAGTTTTTTTTCTGGCCTCTCGAGTTAAGGAGAATTACAAGTTGATATCAACAACGAGGGAATACACCTGAATACAGAGATTACACTCGAGTTGCATGTTGTAAATTATATTATTTTATTTCTCTAAAGGATATAATCTTTTGTCTCATATCAAAAGGTATTTTAATTTAATAGCTACTACATTTCATTTGCATTTTATGCCTTCTAGAGCCGAAAACGTCCTACAAGACAATAGAAGTCTTCGTTCTGTGTAGCATGCCCGTAAAAAAACAAAATTATATTCATAGCTGTATAAATTATCATTGGATATTCTTAATAGATGACTGTTCGAAACAAACAAACCAGCCAAACTGTTGAAAAACGACAAAATTCAAAACTACGAAATTTGTTATTGCTTTGCTTTATTATTGTTACTATTTCTTTGAAACCCGCGTAAACAAAGTGCGGATGTGAAAGACGGGGGTTGCTAATTAACTGACAGGGTATCTTCGCAACCCCCATAACAGAAGTGAAAACTTGGGCATTCGCCATCTTTCAAACTTCTTCGCGATTTTCTGGTCACCTCTCTATATTGTAGTATATTGTCAGATGAAGGCGAATTCTTTTGTGTCTTCTATCGCTAAATTGTTTGGACTGCATTAAAGTTTCTTACAGGCTGTTTAAAGTCCCTTAATTTTCCTGTAATATTACAGACCTATACTCTCTAAGTCAAATGTAAGTAAAATGACCTAGCCTGCGTAGCAGGCGCTTGGAAGTAGTGGGCACAAGAAAAAACAGGCGCGCGAGGAGACACACGTGTCTCCCTCGCGCGCGCCCGTTCTCTCTTTCGCCCACTGCTTCCAAGCGCCTGCTACGCAGGCTAAAAATGACCCGAAAACAATAGGCATTCCGCCCGATGGGCAGCGCATTATTCCTCAGGGATAGTAGAGCGAGCGAAACGCGAGCGGGCGTGAAAATCACCCCACGCGAGAAAAGGCGACACGCGGCGGAGAGAGAGAAAAATGAAGCTTGGGCTTTGTCTGTAGTCCCTCATTTTTCTCTCTCCCCGCCGGGCGTCGCCTTTTCTCGCGTGGGGTGATTTTCACGCACGCTCGCGTTTCGCTCGCTCTACTATCCCTGAGGAAAAAATAGGGGACTACCCGTAGTCTATGGGCAGCGCGGAATACTCGTCTTTATGTAATACTCCTGATCGTCCACTAACAGGATCAAAATAGTCGTTTGTTTTGCTGCAGTCCTAAATTTCAAAAAATTTCGTTACGACGTTAATGAAATTCATTTCCCAGTAAATTAGATGTAACTTTCTTAACCAAAACGTTCGCAGTTACTAAAAACACGTGTGACTTACTGTGCAACCAGACTTTGAAAAAAGGCGAATTCCCTCTTAATTTGGTGCTGACAGCGTCGTCTGTTCAACACCAGAAGTCGTGATTTGCTGCGCCCTCCCTTCGCAAAAACTACCAAATACCAAGGTAGCTTCAGAATAAACGCTGCTCGGACCTACAACGCCCTACCAAGAATCATTAGACAAGTAGAGACCCTCAGTGAATTCAAAATCAAGCTAAAGCGCCACTTTAAACAGTAACACCTGCGTTACATGTTGTCTTAACTTATTTGTCAGATTTTAATGTTTTAATGTCTTTGTTTTTGTGTTTTGTCAGGGCTCCATTTAAACTAGCTCTGTTAAATTGGATGCCCCTGGATAAATATTGAAATAAAAACAACAAACAAACAAACAAACAAAACAAAGGAAAACGAGAGACTAGTTCTGGGCATTTCGACTCTGTCTTTGCTGATTATTCCTTTTTGCTTTCGTTGCTACGTGCATTGTCGGCGGCTTTGTCGGCAAAAAGTGGCTCAGCAAACCACAGGGAACCCAAAAGCACAGCATGACAAACGTGCAGGGAGACAGAGCTGACCACAGTGGAAGGGTACGTATTCCAACATAGTTCTATCACACCCAAGATAAGGAGCCTAGTGAAACAATCAGAAAGAAGTTAGTCTGCGCATGCGTGCAAGCTCTCCATTTCAGAATCGCGACGCGGCGCGTAAAATGTGGTCATCAGCTTGAGAAGGAGAAGGAAGATTTCATTTCCCTTCTCACTTCACGTTTCTAGCTGTCGCTGTTGCTTAAACTACCTAATTAGAGATCGCCATCGAAATTTCCCGCGCGTGAAAAATATTGTTTCACGTTGATCGTCAAGGCAAGAAACGATCAAAAATAACCTATTGTTCTCAGTCTGTGTTCTCGAATTCAGGCACAGGGTCCAGAGGAGATGTGTTTGTCGTTAGAACATCAAAACCCGTCGAAAACCTCTGAAAAAATGGGTTATTTTGATCGCGTTACAGTTTCGTTACACATTCTTGATTTTCAAAAGTTGATCTAGGTCAGATAGGAAGCGAAGAAATCGTTTACAGTAGATTTATTAAGATCCCATTGGGCTAATTAATCGCGCTATTAAAGTGACAGGTATAGACATTTTCAAGGTGAGACTTTAAATAAGTAATTCATTTATTCACACGAAACTCCTCTGGACCCTGTGATTCAGGTCGCTTTTCTTGATACGAGACTGGACGGAATCCTTTGTTTCAACCATTTAAGGTAGCCTGAATTTCATCCGATTGCTTCGAGTCGTTTTGAGGGAGTAATAACGACTCAAAGTAATCGAAAGAAATTCAGGCTACATTTAAGGTACCTTTTTAGCAGCGCTCTTAGTGATATTACCTTGGCAATATGGTCTACTCTTTTCCAGGATTTACGATATTTATTATTATTTCAAATGAATTAAGAGCAGGTCACTTACTTTCCAGACACCCAGAGATTTGTTTTCCATAACAGGAAGGGCAGCGTATGAAAATACCACACATAAAATTGGTAATGTAGGGATCGTGAGAAAGCCATGCCAATAAAATTAGAAACAAACAGTACATAAATAATCTCTATTCATAGTCAAGGAATATAATAATAAGCAAATGTCTTCACTGCACAAATTCTTCAGACTAATCTCCATACACATCCTTAAAAATTAGTTTAGATCAAAGCATTTTCCCTTTGCTGATTAATTTTTTAATTTGTATAACATTTGCTCTTGATTATGTATAAAACTTGTTAGGAGAAGATTTATGTTGGTCACTCTTAAAAAAACAGACCTGGTCAAGCCTGGAAATGATCTTTCTTTTCAAAAAGGACAGTCAGACCAGGTCACAGACACTTGAGGTTGCCATTTAAAATGAAATAAACAGAAAATTCAACAGGAACACATTATGTTGACTTTTAGTTTAATTAATTTTTTAATCTCTTTTTGCATATCTTGGAATTCAAAGTAAGGCATCTCTCCAAAATGGTACCTCTCTAAAATAGCACATCCTTAAAGCATCTCTCTAAAAAGGACCCTTCTATCTGATACCTTTTATCATTAAAGGATATGATTTGCAGTTACAGTAGCTCTTTGAAATGGCCTCTTGAAATAACTTTTCAGTGTTTCTGATTGTCTGTCAAACAAAATTGAAAAACATGCATAATTTTGAACTAGCAACACCTGGGTCATACAAAAACAAGATTAATAATAATAGTCATTACTAATAATTAATTAATGATTATTATATTATTGGTTTTTACAATACATGCCTCCAAAATATTGATTGTGAGAGAAAAGGTGGTAAAAGTGAACATGATCTTTTGCCATTCAATTGACATTATTTCATCCATCGGGTATGTCACAAACTCACAATGGCCTGCTCTCCAGTTGGCTTGATTAGCCCAATAGATAGAGCATTGCATCCGGTCATCACGAAGGTCAGGCTTCAATTCCTGGTCATGCCTGAAATTTTTCAGATTCTTTTTCAACCGCTTGGGTTGTTATTCAACTGCGAAGACTATCTTCACTTTCATATCCTTAAATGAGCAGTTCAAAAATGATTTGTTTCATATATTTCAATTCAAGAAAAGGTAGTGTTACATTTACAAGGAACAACATACCTAGTCCACTTGCAAAGATAAAAAAGCAACAAAACTGTTAGGTGACAACCCAGAAGGCTAATGTGAAAATAGCGACTAAGGAAAAGCCATTCAGGTAGAAATCTCCAGTTGACTGTCCACTTAAAGAGAAACTGTCGTCCTAAGTTGAATGCCATGGTTATGTAGCTAACAGGATTTTCTAACAGAAAAGGGAGACCTACTACAAGCTGAAAAAAAGGAGAAAAAAAGCATGTTAAAAGCTAAAAATACACCACATTTTACTTTAATTGTAAGTTTAAGGCATAATAACAGGGAACTTCAAAGAAATGTGTTAAAAAATTGTGGTTAATCTACACAATTGTCATTTTGCTCATTTTTATTTATATGATGTTGCATAAAACGATGCCATTGTGGAAACTCCCTAGAGTATTTTTCTTACTTGTACTACAGCACACAAAGCTAGTCTAGGAATAATTGTCCACCACACACCAAAGGATTTAAAGAGAAGAAGCAAAAGGCCAGGAGCAAACAGCAAAATGTTCATCTTAATGCTGACAGCCAGGCTAATAAAAAAATGGAACAAAAAATTCTTTGATCAATAATATTATCATCTAAAAAAGAAAGT
>NC_133201.1:4605200-4670200 GCF_958299795.1 Porites lutea
CTGGATAAAAAGGTCATACTAAATAATGGTTCCTTTTCGCAGATCCTGAAATATCCCAAGGGACTCATAGGATATTTTGTTGAATATGCGGGTCAAAACCACTGCATAACTACTTGTTTATAGTATTCACAAGTACCTCCCAAATGTCAAAATAATTTTCAAGAAAAAACATCACGATTCCTTTTCTTCAAAGTGCTGAGAAATTAATAGTATTTCATCATTCCACGACAGTAAAGATATTTCTGACACTTTAACGGTAAAAGAATAGCTAGCTTGTTATCTAGTTGTAATTTCAAGACTTACCGAAGAAGTTTTTTGGTAAATTGCAAATACACAAACCAGCGTGAGAATATAAAGTGCAGCAAAAATATACTGAGCAGTCCTGATATCTGTTCCATGACCAGTCAAGTAATACAAGCCAGTGAATATGTATACAAACCCAGCTGGGTAACTAAAAAATTGAAAATTAAAGACATATATAAAATATAATTTAAACACTTAATGGCTGATTGCATAGGAAACGTAGTAAAACTCCAATGTAATGAACCCTGTGTAATAAACATTTGGAGATAATGGACTAAATTCTTTGCCCCAGTTACAGTTGAAAGTATGGCAAGGGAAACGTTATATAACGTATTGCATTTACTCAAAACATGCTGTGGTACTTTTTGAAATTTTCCAAATTTTTAGTGCTGCACTTTTTGGTTACAGAACCACGAGCAACTGGTCACAGAAAGGACCTATGATAATAACCTCCCAGGCTGACTCTGATTTTGCAATGTTATTTTGTCATTGTCATTGTAAGATGTCATGTCACCTTTACCATCTGTCGGGGGAAAGAAGAAGAGAGAAGTGGATCCTCAAAATGCTATGACTGCCTTTTAAAAAGATATATTAAATTCTCCTGGAGGTGGGGGTACTCCTGTAAGTAAGGTACATAGCTATGTGCCACCCAAAGTATGTGGTTTTGGAGCAGTTCTGGTTTAAATGAGTGTAGATTTCACTCATTAATACCATCTGAAATAAGGTATTCTTTTCAAGGGAACCAAGAGACTGAGCATCAACATATTTTGCTTAAAACAGTGCTCAGTGTCCGATATTACTAATTAGCTTAATTAAGTAGTTGACGTCACTTGGACAAGATGATGGGTTCGCAAACTGAGCATAACTAAAATTGGGTAGGGATTTTAGAGGCAGGTCACCGCTGGGCAAACATTAGATAGCAGTATCCACGGGATAAATGAGGGTCCACAATAGGTTTGGCGGGATGCGGGATTTGGCTATTTTTCGTGGTGATACTCGGGATGCGAGCTGAAAACAGGAGCGGGATGCGGGAATTTTAATAACAAGCGGGAGCGGGATTTCCTATTTTTATGGGGATGGGATGCGAGAATCGTTAGGGGATAAGTAGCGGGGTACGGGAATTTAGTTTTGTCTTGACTAATAATCTATTGAAGTTATGAATATATGAAAATCATATACAGTGAAACCTGTATTAAGCGGACACCCTCGGGAAATACTGTAGTGTCCGCTTAATACAGGGTGTCTGTCTAATACAGGTGTCAATAGATAACGTCATATGAGGTGTCAAATGCCATTCAAATGAACAGTGGAAACGTAAGAATACTCTCAGAGACTATGACGATAAATGTTTGCATTAATTTCTTTATCAAAGTGGAACAATTGATCATAGTACCATAAACATAGACTGCAACTCAAATTTGATGACTGAAATCAGATGAATGGAACAAGCTCCATACAAACAAAACGAAATAAAAAACAATACTGTACTGTGAAACTAATGAAATAAGTTCGTCAAGTCACGTTTTTTAATGTAAAAATCGAATAATTTGTAGGTGGCAATTCGAGGCAATCTTTCGCAATTCCGGTGTCTGGCATGTTGGGTAGTGGAATTTAATTACAAGTGTTCGTTTAATACAGGTTGGCAACAATAGAAATGACCATTTCAGGTACTTTTTAGGTGTCCGCGTCTGCTTAATAGAGGTGCCCGCTTAATAAAGGTTTCATTTAAAGTGAATAAGGGAAATAAATTTGAGGACTTCGGCTACTGTCCGCTTAATAGAGGGTGTCCTCTTAATACAGGTTTCACTGTATGTGAACTGCGGAGTGAAGAATTAAAGGAAGGATGATCATCATTTAATTCTTCATTTAATTCTGTATCTTATATATAGAGAGAAAACCGTTTACATAAGAACCCATAAAACGGGGCTAAATCGGGCCGCGGACTACACAGGATGGGGAAGCAAACTTCCTGCTTGGAAGGGTGTCCGCATTTGGGCGTGCTTCTCGATTCAATAGCAGGTTTATGTTTTCATAAAAGAGACCATTTTCTCAGTCTTTACAACCAGTGTGTTTATATGCATTTTCCATGTCCTACACTCCACGTAAACAATTGATAGAATTGGCTTCATCGCCTGATGGAAACTAGCAGCAAAGCAGTCGAATCATCGTGAGACAGACAGATAACGTCAGTCTACCTAACTCCAAAAATACAGGACTTAAAATATCGAAGTAAACATGTACGTTGCGCAGACGAAAAAATTAGCAGAACAGAAAAATTAATAAAGTTACGGTCGCCAATTGTGATGTTGAGAACATTGAACCTTGACCATCAAAACTGACAATTATTGTTAGAAGGTGAGTCTTAAATAACGTCTATTTCAATAATCAAGCAGAAAATCTGTCGTAAAAAAGGTGGGACGGGATCGGGATTTGGGCGTAAAATAGGGCGGGATGGCGGGATTGAGAAGAAAAAAAGGCGGGAAAGCGGGATTTGAGAACACCTATTGTGGACCCTCATAAATCACTATCCAGTGAATATGTAGAATATCTGGCAAACCAACTGCATTATCAACCAGATAGAGATTGATCCAGTTGATAGCATTATCCACATTTCGTACATTATTGAGCCCACGCCTGAAAACGGGTGTGCAAAATAACACGTTTTGGTCTGAAACAGGGTCAAGATTTTGAGAACTGGGGAGTGCACCCTAACCAAGAATTCCAAAGAGTACTTCCCCCCCCCCTGGATTACTAAACTGATAGCAGAATGACTGTGCTCTTACACTAGTGGTCCTGTTTCTCCTTTCAAGTAGGTGTAGTCATATGTCCCATTTATCACACCCTCAACTTCATCCATATAAGCTTCCCAATCTATCTCTGTATCTAAAAATTAAAGTTAAAAAATTAATAAATGAAAAATATTTAAAATAATTCCATGAGTCCATGTTGGATGCAAGTTGGCTATAATCAATCTCATACCCCCTCAAGGCCAATTCAGAATGATTATCTCGTTAAATTACATATATCATACAAAATGCCCTCTGTAATTACACAGGATTCTGGCTGATAGAACGTCCAAGTTCACCACTTTCACCAGGCGCCGATCCACACTGATTTCCACCATTTTTCGGAAAGCAGTCAGATTTTTCACAATAAATATATTTTTAATAAAAAAACACTCCCTAAGTTGAAATCTGGAAAATGGTTAATAAACACGCTGCGAGATTTCAGCTGGAAAATCAATTGTATATATCCTGTCTGAATGACTCAGAAACCAGGAAAGGGGACTACAGGGAGTTAAAATCCAAAAAAATTTTCGGGAGAGCATGCCCCCGGATGGAACCCCCTAGAAGCTTGTGCCTCTGGTACTCATTTTAGGAAATCGGTCAGTATTTATCCTAGATCTGCACCTGGTCACTGTCACACTCATTTTCCATACAAGGTCAAAAGTAAGTATAACGGCTGATTAACAGAGATCCAGTGAACCAATAACAAAGCTAGACATGCATTATCCAAGGCTGAACGGTTGATATATGAGATATTAAAAAAATCGAATTTTTATTACCACCAACTTTTCACACAATGATATTAGAGAGATTAAGATTCACGTCAGACTCAAATTGAGAATTTCTCAGAATAGAAAATAAGCAGATGAAAACAGTCCCGAACGATTCCTATGGTTAAAACTGGCATAAACCTACTTATTTTTGAGTAGAAGCAATAAAGAGTAAACAGAAAGTAAGGGGAAAACTTGGTCACGTAGTACAAATTCAAGTCTGCCGTTTAGTGTAAACGTGAATCTTAATCTCTCTGTTACTTGAAAAATCCCTTCACTTTGAAATTTACAACCCTCAAAAATCCTCCAAAGGCTTACTCCTGTCTGGACCCCTTGTCAGGAGCTAGGGTTCTCCAGTTCCCCCCCTGGGGATAGACCAAAAAATAAATAAATCTAATAAATAAATAAATTATAATAAATCTAATAAATCTAATGCCAGTCCTCTCCCCTCCCACTTACTCAATGATGGTCACATCAAACCCCACACTTTGACTTGGCCTCCTCAATATTTTTTGAAGAAAAAAGAATGAGATGAAACGAAAGCTGTCTAAAGAACTAAATTATAGTCAGCAGAAACCTGGCAGGAAAGGCTACTCACACTTAATTTTCCATATGACCACAATATTTACCACGATCTCTGCAAAGAGAAGACCAATGCCTACTATCCAGGTCTTAGAGGGATCAAACAACAGCTTTTTTACCCACTCGAATAAAGACTGCAGATCAAAATCCCTATCCTTGGATTTTCCTCTCTTTCGAGGAACCGCCATTTTAGCCATAGCCGCCTTCGAACGTTTCCTACATTTTGATTGGCTACGAGGACATTCGGTGCGGTTCGGAGATATCTCGATTTGGCCGAAATTTTACGAAGTTTACTCAGTCACAACATGGCGAATTCTTTGCCGCAGCTGGGCTTGCTTTTAATCACAGCTTTCTACGCAGGATTCCTACCCACAGAAATCTCTGCACAACAGCAGATTTGTTCATATTTTGGTATGCATTATTGATTTTAATATCTTGCTGTTTCTATCTGTGCAGAGAGGGTTTAGAACGACGCGTTTGTGATTTCCGTAAGCTAACATTTAAGCTTATAAAACATTATGTGCATATGGAATGGTGTGTGGAAGGAAGGTTTAACTTTAGCTTTCTTTCGTCAAACAGCTCAACAAATTCATTATTATTCGCATGATTTAAACAGGAAACAGGATAGGATGAATAATATCACCAGTTTGTTACTACGTCACTCGAACTTCTGCTCGAAGTCACGATTTCATTTTCGGGGAATTCCCCAGATACGGAATATGTCGAATATGCTACAGTGTATTTATTTTTTGGGGTGTAAACAATCGTGCATAATCTCATTTATGTGCTGAATACTTTCTCAGATAATTTATTGTCAAATACCGACAGAACTCAATTTTAGCTGAATTTAATTTTGTTTACATAAAGAGCTTGTTGTTGAGTCTGCAAAAACTGCTGTGGATCTATTTCAGTGACATCTGCCGCCATAATATTAGCCAAATTTTCAGTGAAAATCCCCAATTTTTTAACCTGAACAAAAAAACTTCTAGACTTTTCTTAAGGTATTCTTTTTGCAAGTAGAATTGACCTTTCTTCCATTGCTGATGACTACAAATATGGGCTAAAAAAAATAATCAGGATTTTATTGTGTGTTCACTCAAGTGGAATGTGGGAAAGGCCCAGGGAAGTGGGTACTCTAGGAATTTTTAGGTGGGGATGTGCCACTGGGACTGTGTTATAATTGTTAGCCTATACCAGACCTAGTTGCCTTTCTATCCTAGGGTCACAATTTTCCTAGTTTCCCTGGTCTAAAATCTTTAACCGACTGATCAGTTTCCTCCATAATGCTACCCTACATGTATCCAAGGCCCAAACCTTTAGATTTCTGTACCCCATCCTAGACTAAACTGTTTGAAAACCCTTTCTTTCACAGCAGCACATACCCATATGACCCATATATGGTAGTGCCCCCTTCGCTGGGGCAAAAGTCTAAAGCCAGTTGAATGTACCATAATTTCAAATAAGCTTTACAGTCAAACCAAGTCAAGCGTACCCCCCAAGATTCTATTAATGAATTGACTATTTGAAAAATGAATCCGTTAGTCGTTCCCGTAACTGGTGTCAAATTCATAGCGGCATTTCTGCATGCTTAATGAGCAGTGAATATTTTACGAGAACTTCTCTGTATCTGGTCAGTTTGGAAATCTTTGAATGGATTAATCTTCTTAGAAGACATTTACATCAATTTCAGGAAAATGGAGCTGGTAGAAATTTCATAAATGCCTCGCGTGTGAATTCACGGCTCATTACACATGCAAGACTGAAGAGATCAATCTGAAATCTACAACTAGCAACGGATTCAACTTTTGAATAATAAATTCATTAATGTATTCTTGGGGGGTACGCTTGACCTGGTTTGACTGTAATACAGCATTGGGAAGAGCCCTATTCTAAATGCCACTTGGAACAGATTTTCCACATTTTGCCACCGTGAACACACTCAGTGAAATAGGGTTGAGGCCACCATTTCATTTACATCACTGTGTCTTGTAACCCTAAGCCCTGTTGGAATTTGGTATGAAATTGACGGGGATGCTCATTAAAAAGTTAGGCTATTTTACTCCTAAAACCAGACGCGGATCCAGGATAAATACTGACCGATTTCCAGAACAAGCCCCAAGGTGCAAGCTTCTATTTTTTGGATTTTAACTCCCATTCCTGGGTTTCTGAGTCATTCAGACAGGATATTAGCCAGATTTAAACTTCGAAAGTGAATTCTATTTTTGAAAATATATTTATTATGAAAAATCTGACCGATTTCCA
The DNA here is from genome assembly GCF_958299795.1 of Porites lutea. Classification (NCBI taxonomy): domain Eukaryota; kingdom Metazoa; phylum Cnidaria; class Anthozoa; order Scleractinia; family Poritidae; genus Porites; species Porites lutea. Next base: position 4,611,904 of record NC_133201.1, read on the forward strand.
TAAAATGGTAGAAACCGGTGTGGATCCGCGCCTGAAAAGATACTAATCTAGGCATGGGTGAGGCTTTTTTTACTCATCTTTCAACAAGTATGACTGTCTTTGTTTTATTTTTATTTAGATGTATTTTTATTTATAACCCTAAGCAATTCCATATTGGCTAAAAACATCGGTTTTCCATCCTGAATACCCTAAATGAGACCAAAATCTGCAATTTCTACAGCTTAGTGAGACAGCAACTGTCTTGATCAATTTTTATGGGAGTAGCCCCTTACCCCAAGCTTCTGGTTAGTGCCTTTGTTCATCAGAATGGGAACAATTTTTTTGTGCTCTTAATTATGATCAGGGGCACCCAATGACTCTTTTCTGTAAAATAACTGTTCGAAGGAGCAAATATTGCCTAGAAATTTCTGAAGCTCGAAAAAGGCCAAAAATTTCTGGTTAACCGTTCCAGTTGCCTAAGATATTTGGAGTTTTTCTACTTTGTACCTTCGATTTTCAAGGGTTGTGTTCTTCACATTTTATTACCAAGATATTGAGAATGTTGCTTTAAAAAACGTCTCCTGAATATTTCAGTATAAAGACAAAGCACCCCTAGAATTTTCTAATGATAGTACAGCTACTCCATTTCCTCGAACTTTCAATCGGACCCATCAGGACAACTAATAGTTTTGGATGAGACAAAAAATCCACCGAAAACTTTCGAAACAGCCAGATAAATAGTTTTTAGGGCAGCTCCGAATTAACCAAACAGGCCTCTAAAGTACAAAGAAAATCATTTGAGATACTTCTGACGTACTTGGAAACATTCGGTTGTTGTTTGCCCCTGTATGATTTTAATATCAAATCTGACCCCATTTGCAGGTACTGAAAGGAGGCCGAAAGAGGCATACAGCCTCTCTAACTGCACCTGGTTCAGGGAGCGCTCTTGCTGCACAAGAACAGAGGTAACATCAACATTTGCTGGGATACCACATCTTGATACCTCAAGTGATGAATGCCGCAATCACTTAAACTACATGATGTGCTATTTCTGCAGTCCAGACCAGTACCTTTGGTTTAGACAAGGCAAACTACATATCTGCAAGAGCTTCTGCGATGATATCTACACACACTGCAAGGATGCAAAATACAATGGAAAAAACATTGGTTCAGCATACTCGGATGGTCGCAACTTCTGCAAGGGGCAGCTCTTTAGTGTCTTGGATGAGGATAGTGACGTGTGTTTCAAATATGATCAAACATTGTTCGGAGCTGCGTCGTTCCTACTCCCACATGTGCACATCGTTGCATTGTTGCTTGTTTTAGGCCTGACAAACTATTTTCCCTGGACTTGATGTACTTCCTCCTGCATTTTATTCACTTTATTTCAGAACATTGTATATTCAGATGTATATTATAAACTCTATAAAAAATGTAATTGGCTAAAATAGAAGCAAAAATTATCCGTGACGCCCAAATTCTTTATTCAAAGTAATTATCACTAAGGAGACCTGATAATGAACCAATTATTTTGTATATTTTTATTTACTCTGAGCGTAAACTTCAAATTGTGAAAAGAAACACCTTTTGTTGAAAAAAATCATGTCTACAACAATAATAGATGATTCTCAAGCATTGTAGACATGTTGTCATTCATGTAATAAGTGTAGGCAAACTTGAAAACAGTGGGCCGCCATCCAAGTCTACCAGAAAGCAATCCTTTTTAATCATTCTTCAGTCTTACCTATCTGCACTATTGTCCAAGTTTTCTGTTTCTCTTTTGTTGTTGTAGAGGTTGAATTTTCAGTCAGTTATGTGTGATATAACTTGAGAATGCACAAAACAAAAACAAGGGCTCCAAAACTCTATTTTTTGAGTTGCTGTTTTATTATGGTTTTTTTAGTGATAATGAATATCCATGTATCCGGAAAATAGTAATATCTGACGTGCGTGTGGGGGGGGGGGGGGGATAGGGTTTTCAAACAGGAAGGGAGGGAGAGAGCAAGCCTACAGAGCAAGAAGAATGTACCTCTTCAGCCTCTTTTTGCGATATAACGAGCCTCGATTACGGTAAAAATCTGCAGCAAAGAACCTGTTTCTTTTTTAACTGTTAGGCTAAAATGTGCTAATAAGGCCCCCTCTATAAAAGAACCTGTTAACCGTAAAAATTGAAACAGGTTCTTATTTTATCCAAAATCGCTTTAAAAAATTCTGTACACTTGGGCAAGTGAGGTAAGTCAGCGTTCAGGGTCCTCTTTGGAGACACAGGTGCCTAATTATCACTCCAACTGCAATGTAATGGCATGCAGAATTTATATTAGGAATAAGCTGCACACCACTAAATACTCCTAGCTACAATGTATTTTTTCTTCGGAAAATAATAACCTAAATAGCCTAAATTTGTCATCTTTAGACGTCGTTAGATTTTCTTAATTCGGAAGATTTAAATATGTTTTTTTCACTTCCGTGTATGCGCCTTGCCCTATCACCCTATCATACCACGTTTTTGACGACCAACGCTTTCGTTATGTAACAAATTTATTGTGGCCAGCGCGCGGACATCACGAGTTTTTGTCCGAGTGAAGCGTGAGTTCTTCCTCGTGACTCTAGCGCCCGCGTCCCCTCTGAAGGAAGGGACAGAGAAACGGTTCTTTATGAAAGTTTCAAAACGAAAAAAGGTAGACTGCTTGTAATCCGCCTTTTCTCGTAGATTCGTCGAGCTTGTAGTGACACGTACAGTGAGCCAAAGTGTGCGCGTAGGGACAAAAAACGCAGTCTACAAAAACAGGTTACATTATATAAGGTTTTCAAATTATAATGACAGTTTTCGGCGTGGCCATTGGCTGAAACTGGAGCTGAAGCTCACGTGACTGTGGATACACGGCATGTCTGCTGAACACAAGTTATTTTAAGTGGCCATGTATCAAACTGTGAATATAACTTTGGGAAGAGATTCTGCACAGAAGAATGGACCGCAGCTTGCACATCCTAAAGTCCCAAAGATTACATATAGTGTACTGCCCCGTGTACTGCCCGGCTGCTTGCTTAGGCTCCCACCGACAAAACAAAACAAAAGAGTTTATTCTCCTCTTGATCCCCTTTTTCGTCTCGTAGTCTCTGTTAAAAGCATCAGCATTAGTTAGTTAATCAACATAAGCCAATTCCGAAGAATATTTTTCACGCCTTATGATTTCTTTCACCGTGTATAGATAGACAATAAAGTTATTGTGTTGTGTTTTATTTCTACTTATGTTATGTAATTTATTTTGCTGTTTCAGGGGAAAAACAACTGAACAAAACTATTTTAAAAACACTTCAATCTTTTTGTATACGCACCATCTACCCCCTTGACTTGACAGCCTTGACCTCCACGAAAACAAACAAAATTGCGCTGTGACGTGCGTTGTGGCTGGGATTTCGTCACGGCCTAGAGACACCCGAACATCCTTTTACTTACCAAAAAAATCGACGTGACGCTGTGCCAGAGCCTTAATCTGGTTCTAGGAAATAAGGAGATTGTTAGCGTTTTCACTCGGTCAAAATTTCGGCAAAAAAATAATGCTAAAACGCCAAGTTTTGATTGTGCTAGCTTCCCGGGTTGAGGTCAACTCCGACTTGCAATTTAGATCAAGCTGCCTAGTAAAAATTACTTAAATGAGATGATCAAGATTTATATCTTTGCTTAATATATTTTTTATCTCCAATTTAAGCGCAGGTGTATCTTCTCTACAGATATAACTCTTCACATTTGGCCAATTACAGTTCAATCAACCATAAACCTGTATATAAAAAAGACGTTTGTGGAGTCGGGATTTCAACAAGGCACAATATCACTTATAACGATTGATGTAATTATCTTTTTTTCCGATGACAATCGCATGATTTAGTAGTGCATCGTAATCATAATTTTACCCACGCAAATGTTACGGTAACGTGATTTTAAGGAAAAAAAATACTAGAGAATCAATAGAGTGCTCAAACAGGTAATCAGTGTGTGCTTTATGAGTTGTAGCTGCTTATCGCATTAAAAAATTCGGCGCAAAGGCCGCTTTGTCAGTTTTGTTTTGGCTCTGGAAAGAAATGTCATTGTCAAAGCCAGACAATGTCCACTGATAATCCTTCCTTCTTCCGGTGGGGCGAAAACAATGCCTTTTTGCCGAATAAACGTGCTCTGTTTTCGGCCTACGCTGGACGCATCCGCGAATAGTTAAAGTTTGTGAAAAAAGTTTTCCTATAGAAGGTTTAATCGAAATTTTTATCCTAAATTTTGGTGTCATAAGGTGAAAAACATATCATTATTGTCATGTATCATTGCGTATTTGTGCCTCGTTTTGTGCGTAAAAACGTGAACCGGAAGTGAAAGACGGATTGCCCATCATGTATTGCGCGCCCCCTTGGCTACCCACGTCACATTCACTGTTTTGAGTTGTTGGTATTCGAGAATATGGCGTGTGTTGGGTGGATGTTTGGCTGATTGCACAAGATTAAGTCAATTTTTCCCTTGGAAGAAACGATTATTTCGCCATGGCTTGTAGTAGCAGTAGTACTTCGAGGTCTGAATTTGTAGTTGGTGGCAAATATCGTCTTGTTCGTAAGATTGGAAGCGGTTCGTTCGGCGATATTTATTTGGCAGTAGTGCTCACATCTGCGTCGACTTCGGAGGAAGTCGCCGTGAAGTTGGAGTCTCAGAAAGCTCGTCATCCACAACTTCTTTATGAGTCAAAGCTCTACAAAATCCTTCAAGGTGGCGTTGGAATCCCAAATTTTCGATGGTATGGCCAAGAGAAAGAGTACAATGTACTGGTTATAGATCTACTCGGCCCAAGTTTGGAAGATCTATTCAATTTCTGTTCGCGTCGCTTCACAATGAAAACAGTTCTCATGCTAGCAGACCAAATGATAAGTCGAGTCGAATATGTCCACAACAAGAACTTTATTCACCGAGATATCAAGCCCGATAATTTCTTGATGGGTATTGGAAGGCAGTGCAACAAGCTGTACTTAATTGATTATGGCTTGGCTAAGAAGTATCGCGATTCAAGGTCGAAGCAACATATACCGTACCGCGAGGATAAAAATCTAACGGGAACGGCTCGCTACGCCAGCATCAATGCTCATCTTGGCATTGAACAGTCAAGAAGAGATGACATGGAGTCCCTTGGCTATGTCCTTATGTACTTCAACCGCAGCAGCCTTCCTTGGCAAGGCTTGAAAGCGGCCACAAAGAAACAAAAGTACGAAAAAATCAGCGAGAAAAAGATGTCAACTCCAGTCGAAGTCCTTTGCAAAGGTTTCCCGGCCGAGTTCGCAATGTACCTTAATTACTGCCGCGGACTGCGCTTTGAGGAGGGCCCCGACTACATGTACCTTCGCCAGTTGTTCAGGATTTTATTTAGGACTTTGAACTACCAGTACGATTACATTTTTGACTGGACAATGTTGAAACAGAAAGCAGCCCAAGTTACGGCTAACACTTCGACAGCTACGGGTGGAGTTCCGACCCCCGCCAAAAAACCTGATCATGGCCATCCTCATCACTCTAAAAACAGAAACGTTTTCGATGGATTAGGATACGAATACTAGACTCTCAAGCTTGCTGTACAATTGGGGTAAAAAAATCTCAGAAAATGCACGAGGAACGATCGCTGATTCATCAAAAAATCTGTTGCGGAGAAAATTATTACACCCTCGTGATTAAACGTGTTTTCAGCACGGCCGCCATCAAAAGCAAAGGAAAGTTTTTTTTATTTTTTGTTTTATTCGTTTTTTTTTTTGCCTTAACTCTCAAGGCAGTACCGAAACATAACAACTCGTCAGAGTTTTCGATGAATATGAAAACATACTGTTTCTTAGGCCGAAGAAAGTCGCTCGAGATGAAATGTTACAGTTTTTGATAAAACGTGAAGACAACAAAGGGTCTGCCCATGCGCGTGACCCTCGAGCGAACAATACTCAAATTATTTCACGTTATTTTTGTCCTATTTTCACTTGTATAGTTCTATTGCGTAGTTTTCCCATTTTCCCAGTAAACAGAATATTTGTGTTTTTGTTTTAGGAACTAGTTAGTAGAAAATTTTTCGAAATTGAATTGTTTGTAATCAGAGCAAGTGATTGCAAATGAGGACATTTTCAGTTTGTGCTTCATTAGTATGTAAATATGCAATTACCAGTGTTAAACAAGTAAGCTTGCTTTTGCTTATGGTTTATTCAATTAAAACTAATATAACCCTCAGTTTTTCTATTATTAAACTCTTTATTGTAAAGTTTTAAGCAAATGATTCTCTTGTGTTTTTTAGTTAATTCAGGTGTAGCTGTGTAAATTAATAATAAGCTTCTAAAATAAAGAGGGTAGAGAGGTTAGTATTTAACAACTATGGTTAGTCTCTTTTGACCCAGAGTTTTCAAAACTAATGGTTCATTGTTTTTAAGAATCTCTTTAAAGGGGTTTTTGTGATACTACTTGCTATCCTTCATTTGCTCAAGGCTGGTTTTCACCAACGTCAGAGTCGGAGTCGTAATCAGAAATGTAGAGCTTATGATCTAGTGAAAACAGCATTGTGATTCCTGCCTACGACTCCATCACTAAGTTCCACTTCTGATCTAGTAAGAACCAGATTGCTGGAGTCAGAAACAGAAGCGGAAGAACTAAACCAATCACAAACGTGCATTGTGATTGGTTTATCCTTCCACTTCTGCCTCCAACTGCGACAATGTGGTTTTCACTAGTTCATAAACGGAATGCAAGTGACGGAGTGTTAGCGGTGAAAGAAATGGAAATGTTCTGATTCTTCTGACTCCGATTCCATTACACTTATGACTCCGCTTGCAACTCGATTTTATATTTTTGCTAGGTCATGAACACTCTCATGACTCCAGCCTGTGAACAGGCCTTTAGTTTGAGCAGGGAATCTTCCCTCTCCTCCTGTTTTTTTTCCCCAAACAGGGAGCCTGTTCACAGGCTAGTGCGACTCCCACTCTGTCACCAGTGAAATCCAGCCTTTAAAATGTGTTTTCACATCAATAGAATTCCCAAAAAATTTTTAGCTGTTTGCATTTGCTTTTGTGTTGTTATGGGTGGCAAGGAAAGTAGTTTTGCTATCCTGGAAAATCACCAAAAAATAACATTATAATGGTTAGTGCTCTGATGAAATATGTTTCATATCTTCTTTATATCTCTACTGGGAGCATCTTGTGTATGCTGTAAGGGCGTTATTGGCGTAGTCACAGAATTGCAATATCTTTGTAGCATAGCCGCTTTACATCTTGAAGTGCCTGATTCCATAAATCTTGCCATGTTTGTTCTTCAAGACCTTCGCCCTAAAAGTCCCTGAAAGAAATTTTTAGTGTGGAGCATCTGGAGAAGAGATGTAACTGTAGTTGTAATTTATTGTAATCCAATGACCTTGTAAATAAGGGTTGTCTAAAAAAGGCAACAGCTGACAGAAATTGGCACCTACATGGTATTTATGGCCAGCTACTCTTACTTGTCTGCTATGCTTTGGCTCTGTTTGCACTACAGAAAATTTGGTTGTTTTACAGAAAACTCTGTCAACAGGAAACCATTTCTAGTACGAACAATTTTTTTCTCCTACCAAAACTTTTCTCAAGTGTCACCAAGCTTCAAAGATGCGGTTGAGTAGATTTGGAGGCCTACAAGACTTTGTCAGGCAACAAAATCCTTTGTTCCTTTACAGCTATCCTCTGTCAAGTTATCCTATTTTGTGGACATGATAGTTCAGTTACAAAACTTTAATTTTTTGCATACACCAAACTCTATTTTTTTGTCATAGTGCAGACAGGGCCCTTTCTTCTGATTCTTTGAAAAGGTAGCAAAATCAACCACCAACTAATTAGCTAAGAAGCCACCTTCGTCAACACTTTCTGACAGCCCTTGTGCATATGCATTTAAAAGACTGTGTAGGGTGTTTACCTTTGTAGAACTTTGTTCCTCGGGATGTATGTTTACCCATTTAGACCACTAAAGGTTACTCTACAGAACTGCTTTCAAATTCTACCCTTTTCAAGTGTATATTCATAGATATTTCAACAGAAAATTCTGTTTGGAATATCTTTTGTTCTAAAAGAAGTAAACAAACAACCCACACAAAAAGAGGTCTGTTTGTCATTTGGTTACTTTAAAGGGGTTATGTCACAAGGATATTGGCAGCCCTTCAAGGTCATTTGTGTGCTGAAGTCATTACTTAAAGTTCCTTTACCCACCCACAAAATGCTCCTGTTCAGAGTTGTGAAGATATACCAAACAAATTTCATCAGGGAGCACCAACCAAAATAATTTTTTTGATAATTTTTGCCGGCATAAAATTAAAACTTTTAGGATGGCCCAACCTTTTCAAGTTTCAGTCCATGTTCATGCTTACGAGCTTCATTGCCTAAATTATTAGTCTTAAATAACAAAACTGGTTCATTCTTTTTGGAAATAATATTCAATTGATGTGCAAAAACTTTGTGCTTTTCATAAAGGTAGCAAATTGCGTGACATATAATCCTCTTTAAGAATTTATAAATTTCATCATACATCAGCTGGTCATTAGCAAGCATGACAAAGCAATTATTTGACCTTGATTCTTCTGACACAAACTGAAACATCAGCTAGTGGGCAATGGGGCTAGGACTAGGAAACTAGAATATTGATGTGTTGGGAAAACAAGAAATTAAATTCTTTATGCTATTATTTTTGGAAGGCTTGAGAAAGCATAAGGCTGTTGTCTTGAAGAGGCAATGGATGTCTTTTGCTCTCTTTAGCATCTTGAACAGATCTGGTTCAATTTGCAGCTGGTCTGTGTTTGACAATAATGCTTGTTATTTTGATATTTGAATTTTCATAGATAAAATTATCAATTGGATGGTTTGTGTAAATTGAAAGCACCCCTAGAGACCAAATTGAAAGCTGTATTTTTCACAATCTCTGTCAACAAATTCAATATTTAGGCTTGTTTGACAATAAATTTGCCTGACTTGCACCCCTCCTCCAACCGCCCCCCCCCCCCCCCCCCTCTCCCTTCAAACAGAAAAAGGGCTACAAAAATACTCAGCTGAATTTATTCAGCTATGTTCAATCATAACAGTTTTTATCTGGCACCTATTGTGTTTAACAAATGACAAACATGGGCCAAAAATTATGATTAAATATATTCCTATACCTAGAGAGAAAAATATTACCACAACAAACTACAACCGTGAGCATTCATTATTCATGTGTGAGGAAGGGGAAGTAGGGTGGAAGGATTTGAAAAGAGGTACAGAGTCAGAAATTTTATCTGGTCTCAAAATTAACTTTTGAAAATATTTATAATACTTTTGAAGCAAGGGACCAGAAAAAGGAAGTCTTTATGAACTGCAGCCAGCTCACATTGGTCAGACAAGAAACTGTGGTCGAAAATGTTTCACTTCTTTGCATTGTTATACTAGCCTAAGAGCCACACCCTCCCCCTGACAAAGGAAAAACTGGTATGTCAAGCCCTGAATTGCATTTAGCATCCTTGAAAATTGACATAGCCTGTGTACAGACCCCCTCCCCTCTGGAAAGATTGGAGAATGGGCGTCTGTGATTCACCGTCGCTAATAGTGTATTGGAATAATTTTGCATAGGCCAAAAAAGTAGTTTCCGCCGACCAAAATTTCCGTGGCTCACGGCCCCTTTCCCCGATTTTTCCTGAGGAGAGGGGGGTTCTGTACACAGGCTAAATGGGACGAAGAGTTGGTATTGGCTTGCAAAAGATTGGCTTTAACAAAAATGAAAGGTAATATAATTATTGCTAATTAAATTTTGAACGAATATTTGGTCAATCGTAATTCCTTTTCTATTATTAAACAAAAACCTTACATAAATCCTCTAATTAGCCCCCCTCTCAAATAAGTCCCCTCTCTTTAATGAGCCCCCCCTTTTTAGGGGAACAAAGTTAATAAGCCCTCCCCCCCTTCCCCTCTATTAAGCCCCCCTCCCCACCCCTCATTATTCTTCACTAATAAATGATGGACTGTATTAATCAATCACGACCTTAAAACTTCGTGTGGACTGATCAGCGATGGTTTATTTACCAAACTCGAAGTTCGAATTTGATTCTGATCCTCGGCTGCATGACCTGATGAAACCTGTTGTTGAGCTTTTCCACTTTGTATTCTAGTTCTTTATAGAGAACTGATACCATCGTCATTTCTAAATTAAATAAGCCCTCCCTCCTCTCAAATAAGCCACCCGTCTCTATTAAGCCTTCCTCAAATGGGTTTGAAATAAATAAGCCCCCCAGGGTGTTTAATAGCGGATTTAGGGTAAATTACTCTACCCTTTCCTGGCTGGGGAAGGGTAGGAAGGATCTTGCTCTGTTACAAAGTGGTGAGCATAGAGAGGAGAACCATCATCTGTATAAAACTGCATATGTACCGGTATGCCCCACTGTGAAGGTACCGGTGTGTTCGTGCAGTTTAAACTGGTTCAGAGGATATAAACCGGAGCGTTTAGGTCCAGAATAGGTCATCATTCAAGCGAAATTGATCGATAGTTATATACACAACGTATTTATGAGGGGTGTACATAAAATTTGCAGTTTTTGGTCACTTTAGATGTTCACCAAGAAGCCCAAAGTATTTACCCGACCGGTACTAAAAGTATCAGTTTAGGCACTGGTTTAGGGCTGTTTCCATAAGCCAAAAGCATACGAAGAATACCTTGACTAAGAAAAAAGGGGATGAAGCATTTGATCACAATTCCATTCTTGGACCCTTCGCTGTCTCTTTGAGGCAGGTACCTTTAGGGGTCTAATAAAGTCTGAGCTAGCCACGCCCACAAAAACAGGCTCGCCTCTTTCACAAGGGAACTTCCCCCTCCTAAGAGGAGTGACTTTTCTCTAACTTAAGAGCTTTTCAAATGAATGGGTAGAATAGATTTGCTACTGACAACACGGACATACGCGAGAGCAAGTCAACACCTTTCATCGGTGATGGCTTTAATAGGAGTTCGAGTTAGGCACCACGGATAGTTAGAAAAAACACGAAGGAGGGGTAGAGTGACAAGACAGCGTGCTGGTGGGCAAAAATGTGAATTTTCGCAGAATCTGCATTAAAAAAGACAGCCACGTTGACGTCAGCTGAAAACCAGCAATTGACTATTTTCGAATCCTCATAATGCATCGTCTGATTCGGCTTTTTCTTTTTAATAATAATATTGATAATATTATACAGGGATGTATTATATTATTATATTCTTAACGCACATTTTAAACAACGTTGTAGTCGTGGCCGAGTGGTTAAGGTGATTCCATAGTAAAAGAACCTAACATAGATTTTAGCTAAAACTTGGTACACTGATGTAACAAGTCAAGAAGATGATAAAAAAGTAATAAAAAGTGGGGGTCACCGTGCTCGTTTTGACGTCACAATGCTGACAAATACGGCTATTTAGGACCCTTTTACAAAAACCGCGGGCAGCACAAAACTAGACAAAAAGGAGAGGTTTTTTCGATGATGCATGTGACATCACACAGAATTTGACTTTAATGTATTGTTTATCCACTTACGTACCAGAAAAATGCCTTTTAATGCCCTTGTTTTTACTTTACGCTCCAAAGTAGAATTAAATTGGACGCGCGCTTTTCGACCCGTGATGGCTCAATCCGTACAATTTAGTAAAATTGCTAAAAAACTGAACATAGATTTGTGCCAATTTTTTTCTAATCGAAAGGAAGCACTGTCCTTATTAAAATCATGAAATAAAAAATGGGGGTCACCGTACTCGTTTTTGCGGTACAGCTGCAGAAAGTGCGCTTCGAACGCATTTTCTCCGATTTTTTGAGAGAGGACTGGGGCGAGTTTCAAAGTAGAATGTATGTGAAAGAGGGAAGAAAGAATTAAAAAATCCGTTTTTACGGAATTTACATCGAGATATCACATTTAGGACACAATGTGATAAAGAAAGTGTTTAAATGAGAATCAAAGTGAGTAAGCACAAGTTAAACATCCACTATCGAGGTTCTCCGAGAGGAGGTCGAACTCAGCAACACGCGTACTGCTTACGTTATGCACATTCCCAACACACTGAGTCTCACCTCGGCAAGAAACAACAGCAAGCAAAAATTCCAATTGCGTTTCTCTTCAGTCAACTTCATTTTAATAATATTACTTCACATGCTCTTTTTTCGGCGGCCATCTTGTTATGCGCAGTAAGAGATGCGCAGTGCAAAACTAGGGAATCACCTTAAGGCGATGGACTAGAAATCCATTGGGGTCTCCCCGCGCAGGTTCGAATCCTGCCGACTACGGTATACGTTTGTTTTACTCCTTTTTTCGCATTTTAAGATAGTAATTTTTTAACTGATGTTATTACATCAAATATTTTCCATGTGAATTTTGCAGATGGTTGCTTTTGTTGTTGTTGTTGATTTATACGCGTATATTTTACATTTCTATTTCAGCCTCAGTGTGGTCCAAAGAGTCTTCGTTATGCGGGACAATTGTAAAGAAAAGATTGTACAACTGAAAACTGTACAACAGAGTAATTTTTTCGTCATTTCTTTTAAGCTGGGAGTTTAATTTTTTCGCTCAGATCTGTAGGAAATTCGTAATATTTAGTTCCCGTCAGGTGCTAGACTGCGAGCAGTCTCTCTTTTTCTTGATTTAGTGAGCCATTTGCGTGTCTCGCGTTTTGCTCGACCGACTACAGAAAAAAGAGAGACTGCTCTTAGTCTAGCCAGGTGCTGGTTCCCGCGAAAACTCATACGATAGTCGGCCTCAAACAGTTTATGGTTAGAATTATACTGCTTTGTGTTTTTGCACAGGAAATGTTTTGAAATGGGTAGAGAGTTCCTTTGCATCCCAATAAATATCAACGTGCCAAGGGCTAACCTCGTGTTACACCAGGCGAAAAAACAACTGGGACAATCTCGTACCCAGTGTACCGTAAAGATCATTTCGATTCATTCAGTTTCTTACTTGATTAATAAGGCTTTGTGTATTAAGTCTTGTTCAATGTCAAATAAACGCCTCTCTCTTTCAAACGCCCGGCCGTGGGAAGAAACAGAGGATTACATGGCCACGCGGAGATACGAAATTTCTCTTTGAGTGTTGAAAAAAATTTTCCGCGGTCCCAACCGGCTTAGTCACTTTCTATTTTTATGAATTGACCCATTTTTTAGATTGAATGAAAAACACTTTACTTTTCATCTGCAGTACAATGTTTCATTCTGTTACGTTTACTAACCGTAAATATGGAGAACTGTCTCACCCAAACAACCGAAAATTTGCGACCTCATTCTAGTAACTCTATTGAAAATGCGACCCCATTATAGTCAATCCAGTCGTGAAAATACGACCCCATCCAGCGGCACATCCCCCTATTAGCCTCTTATAAGGAAGTACCTCCCTCCCCCCCCCCGGCAATATCTCAGCGGTTGTCAAAGCCGAAGTAGCCTGAGTATCAGGCCTCCCTAAGGGGATATGGGAGAGGAGATTTTTGATGCTCTCTCCCTTTTTCGCTTCCATCTTTCCCCTTTTCCCCCAGAAACGCCTGATACTCAGGCTAAAGCCGAAGTAAGGCATTGCTTAATTTCATACCGCACGGGGGCCTGACACTACCGGATTTTCCCGGACTTTTTAAATTCCGGATACAAAATGGCGTCCAAAATAGAAGGTAAAGAAAAGTTGAAACGATATTAAAGGCCAGATTACTCCAGAAAGGTACTCACTATTCTAAAGCAAAGAAGAGTTGCTTTACTACTATTTATAAAGAACTTCGATTAAAAACGTGGAGAAAAGAAAGATCTAATCGAGAGACTTTCTCCAGTTGGAAGGCTGGGAAGGATTCCTGAATTGTTCGACAAAGAACCGTCGATTTTAGCTTTTCCAGGGCGCTGGATCCGACGAAACAGTTGGGAATGACAAGGAAGTGGGTGTAGTGTCGTCACGGAAGAGGAGCGTTTCGTGACGGCTGTCTAGACTAAAGTATTAATTTCATCTGACTTACATCACAATGCTGTACAAGGTGTGGCTTGAAACGGTTTATTTTCACTATCCAAAGAAGTCGTTTCATAAGCGGACAGTTCATCATTACTCTAGACCAGCTTTAAGATACTATCATGCCTCTTAAAGAATCCTATGTCATTTGGAACAACAAAGGTGGAGTTGGAAAATCTACTCTTACTTTCCATATTGCCTCACACTATTCAAGACGCAACCCTACGGAGAAAGTGCTAGTGATCGATCTTTGTCCACAAGCAAATGTGTCGATGGCATTGCTCAGTTCAAAAAGAGTCCCAGGAAGCGAGCATCTTTCTACCTTGTACAACGCAAACAAAACAATCAGTTTCTATCTTCAGAGGACAACTGAACCTGGTCCTGTGATACAGGGAAGAGAATATCTTACTGCTGTTCACGAGTTCAACGATCAGATGCCGTCTAATCTCTTCCTCCTCTGCGGCGACATGTATCTAGAGTTGGTTGGTCGTCACCTTGAGCATGAGCGAAAGGGGGTCGTATTAACCAGGAATAATCCATGGGTTAACACCACGTCCTCGATCAAGAGTTTTATTGAAGGCAAGGAAGGACGAGTAACTGGAGTGACCGAAAACAACGACGAAGCCCAAGTCAATGAGGACTGGGTTGTGTTTGTCGACACAAACCCTGCCTTCTCTGTATACACAGAGATTGCCCTCGCTGCAGCAAAAAAGCTGATCATCCCTATCAACGCTGATGATTTCTCCGTTGCAGCCGTGAGGGCAATGTTGGATTTAGTTTATGGCATTGTTCAAAGAAATGATGAGCCAGAAGATTTTCGAGCTTACAGAGAGTACATGTTCAGCAGCATAGCAGCCAAGTATGGTCTCAGACGGCCGCAGATACATTTGCTAGTAAACAATCGTACAACTCACTTGACAACGCAGAACCAAGCCGAGACTCGTGCCGTGAAGGGTTTCCGTGCTATGGGTCAGAAGAACCTTCAAGTTCTCTTTGAAGCCTACAGGGATCACCAAGAAAATTTCTCGCCCAGAGATGAGATGCCGGAGATCAACACAATTGACAAATTCCAGCAGCTCTATTTTGAAGATATTCGAGATTTCCACACGACAGCAATACTCTGTCTTCACACAGGTTGCCCCCTTGGAGCTTTGAGCGGAACGGTAGATTTCACAGATACTGGAGCTTCAGTAAAAGTTGATCAAAAAAAGAAGAAAACCTACTTGGAGTGTCTCGACAGACTTGTTGGAAAGCTATAACTTTGCATTCCCATGCACTCCGTAATCTGCAAGTAGAACTAGCTTATGGTAGTCTAACAAGTGACATAATCGTTTGACACGTATCGCCATGGTTGGCAAATGAGTGCCAAGCTAGTGTAGTGTTCATGACTCACTGGTTTTTAATGTTTGATTTTATTATGCTACTTTTAAATTGATTGAGAATTTAACTCAATCCAGCAGAAACAGAAGTTAAGGATATGGCGTTATGGGCGCAATTATAAGTGTATAGTTTCTGATGGGCTACTTACGCTTTCTTTGCCAACGTTTCAAGAGTTTTTAGTAGATTTCTAGTAAAATAAAATTATGATAGCCGTGTACCTTTGTTTGGTCTGTTCTGATCATTGATGTAAGAAAAAAAGCGCAATATACTGACAGAGACTGAGATTTTACTATTTCTAAATGGAAACGCTTTAACTTCTATGCACACACAAATCGGAAATTCTGATATTTTTGGAGTCCTGTTTTCAAAAACGTGCAATCAGTATTCCCAATTAACAAGAGCTAATCAATCATATCCCAAAGTTAGCATTAGTGCCGAAGATAAGACACAAGGAAAATAAGTTCATGTGGATTTGATAATATCTGTGATTAATCACTACCGTAATGAAAGCCTATATATATACTCAATAATTATATTTTTCTATTCCAAAGTCGTCCCCTTTGTCCGAATGTGGATGTTTGTTAATACAGTTACTTTGTAACTTCTCACTCTCAAAAACAAGATGTGATTAAATTCATAAGCTAGAATTTCTTTTCCAGGTCTTTTACAATGCCCTCACAGTAATTTTCAAGGAGTTATAATAACTCCTCTAGTTGGGTTAATTTAACTCCTTACAGTGGAGTTATTTTTTGGGGAGTTATTTTCACTCCAAAAAGGAGTTTAAAGAACTCTTTTTCAGGAGCAAAAATGACCCCAGATATTGACGAGTTAAAATAACCATAAAAAAGGAGTTATCCTGTACCTAACATTTTACTCCAGTTTCAGAGTTGAGGTAACTCCAAAAAGAGTAAAAACCACCCTATTTTCGGAGTTATTTTAACTCCAGTCTGGGAGTAAAAAGAACTCTTTTTAAGGAGTAAAAATGACCCCAAATTTGGAGTTAAATTAGGAGTTAAAGTAACCCCAAAACGGGGGTTATCCTATACCTAAAATTTTTACTCCATTTTTGGACTTATAACAACTCCCTAAAAATTACTGTGCTGTTTTTTTTTTCTATATTGAAATAGTGCTCTTTGTCTTCCCAAATATGGACTCCTGAACAAACAACGCAATCAAAGAGATCAAAAAGAAAAATACAGTGGAAACTAGGTCCCAGGTCACCAGCACGACCCCGATAGAAAAGCCAACATTTCGAGAAACTTTTTCTAGGTAGGTGATGTATTTTTCGAACTGAAACTTCGCCCGCGTCCTCTTTTGCTGAAGCTTTCCAATAAATCGAGCGGATCCAGAAAATACGTTCCGAAGCCTCTTGACTTCATCTTGATTGTATGGTCTCACGATCACGTGACCTGTATCGGGCATGTGAATTCGGAGAGGGCTCTGTGGAGCCCACAGTTCATGGCGGTCTGCTGATGATTCTCTCGTGGAATGAACACTGATGGTTTTCTGCTGTTGCTCGTCGTCTGAGTCGGAATCTGAATCAGAGATCTCGACCCAGGCCTTAACCACCGCAACAAGATGCCTGAAATGTAAAATGCAAACGGTAAATCCACAACTTGTCGGAATGAAAACTGCGGCAAAATTGCGCGCAAGTGGGGTGTAGATAATAGTGCAGAGCCAGAGCCATATACAGGCTGTAACCATAAACCGTTCTTTATTTAGCCGACGACTCTTGGTTAAATACTTTTTGGTATGTTTTTTTATCGTCACACCGCATCACTACGGCGTGCTTTTTCCTAATGAAAAAAGTTATGAAGGACGTTACTAGCAAAACGTGTCTTTCTTTTTTCGAAACTTGTTGCAATTAAGTTCAAAAGAACGCTATTGTACTTTATAAGTGACGTTCTTCGCTTGTATCGCTTTCCCTAACCAGAGATCAAGCTCAATTTTTGTTTCGCTTTGTAAATAACATTCCGGCGGGCAAGGCGAAACGAAAACAATCAATTTTAGCGGTAGCAGTTAGAGAAAATGTATGAGAACCGCTAAAATTGGGCCTGATCTCAGGTTGCGCTTTCCCCGTATATAACACGAAGCTCCTTCCCTAGCATGCAAAATGGACGCTTTTTTCCCTCCGTCGCACGTGTCTCACCCGAAAAACTTGAAAAAAATAGTGCTTCAAAAGCGGTATCTATCGGATAAATCACTTTTCAGCCAATAAGTAATAGGAAAACTAACTGGGCTATCCACTGGATAGAGATTTTATCTAGTGGATAGCGTTCAGTGATCCACATTTTGAACGGCCTTTCCTTCAGACTACTCCTCCCACCAGAAGAGTGTTGTGTGACGGGTCACTTACCAGTGGTATTGTTTCGTGACCCACGAAGCTGTACTCAGAGGGTAGGTCGCCAACACAAGAGGCAGCAGGGCTTGGACTATATACAGATACAATGATCGATGCAGAAAAAGGAACACGTACGCGTTTACAGCTAATGATATGACAGAGAAGGCAATCAGAACACAAAGTATCACCTAAAGAAAAAAAATGGCAAAGGCTAATCATGAGCAAGGTTAAACTAACCATTCAAAATACACCACTTCATAATTACAGAGAGAATGGATGCAAGCGTTCAGCGCAAGGATCTCTGGGATCTTTTGGGTTGACAAGCATTGGTGGACAGTATTCAAATGCAGCCAATAATCAATTATCGTTTGTATATGTGTTTCCCATCCAAACAATCCCAGGAATCTTTGAACTGAACGTTCCATACCTATTCGCCCTTATTCTCCACTTCATATATTCCAGGGAGAATGACCATGTAACAGGCTTGGGACGTAGCGATTTCTGAGATTGTTTGGGTGGATAAGCGTTAGTCATTATTGTATTCAAGGCAACCATCAACCGATCATAAGTAACGCTTGTCTACCTAAACGACTCCAGAAATCTTTGCACCGTTTTAAATTTTGTACCCATTCTCCCTTGTAGAGTGGCAAAAAACTGCCTTGAACTAAGATCTCTCCACTCTACTTTGTTTGAGGTTGTTAAAGCGACACCTTCGTGCTTGACTTGTCTAATATCAATGGCCTTTACTTTATGTTATGAAGTAAATTTCGTGTCATTGTGAGTTTCTGCGCTCCTATATCTTCCTATAGGAGTCTATGGGTTCCTGATCTGCACAGCTCGCTTGCCAAATTACAACACAGCTTACTATGTACCATAGACATGTACAGAAAAGAAGAGGGGCAGAAAATCGAAAGAGAAAAGCCGGGATTTACGGAAGAAAGATCGCTAAAAAGACAGGCAATTTCTGATAATAGTAAACCATTTCTAAACGAAAACCGTGGGCACCGTTTCAACATAATTTTCTCTCAAAACTTACCACACAAGCCGATGATGAGTCTTGAACAAATTTTACCCTTTCGTTGTAACTTTCAACGGCTTGTCTCAGCGTTAAGGGTGAGCTTTTGAATTTTAATCTTGTTGCGGTAAGATCTGTCGACATAATAATTTTAAAAACAACCTTAAATGTAACGCACTATTTGAGTTATCAGCTATCTGTAGAAGATGTATAAGATTAAAATTAGCCTAGATTTGTTAAGAATTAAGTTATGGTATGAGTTCAATGTAATTGGCTTGGTAACCGGATATTAGATCAAAAGGCAACTTCTGATTAAGCGATTTCAAGTTTTCGAGTAAATCAGTTTCGTCCGTGCTAGCAGAGGTCTCGTTTTCCTGGTATTCGGCAGACGCCTGGCCAATTTCAGAGCACTTTTTCATTGCCGGGTTAGACAAAGTTGTGTGTTCAATGTAACATCAGAGACCTCTTAGTTGGGGCTTTTCCATAAGGAAAAATCCCAGGGACGAGGTTTCAACATCGGTTGTTACCTTGGTATTCAATCATTGAGTATCCTGCCATTAGCATTACGCACGTGGGCACGCTCCAGAACAGTGCCAAGGCGTAATACACGTGCACACCGCTAATAAATCTCAGCACGTGCAAAACCACGCCCAAAGCCACGTGCGTTGTCTTTCCAAATGCGAGATGTGTTGCTTGGTCTCTTCGCATTATGCCATACTGAAGAGAACCAGCAGCTAGAGAAAACAGTACCAGAAAGTACGGCAGTTTCTGTCGGACAACAAAAAAAACTGTGATTCGTTAAATAATAAAGAAATCTCATGGGGTAAAAAACTGTGGCGACTATGAACACTGACCATTAGCAACAGGATGAGGTCCTGAACGTCAGTTGACGGCGGAAAAGCGCGGGGAAAAGACTAAACACGACTGCCGGTGCCCAATTTGTCGCTCTGCCCAATCTCTGTGAGGGAGGCTTGGGGAGACGGAATGTAGGTGGAACTCGCTGCAAAGATTTTATTCACGTCAGTGTTCGTCTCAGTTTGGTCAGGTTAAGGGGTCGGCGGAGGGAGAGGTGTTCTTTTAAAAGGTATTGTCAATGAAGCTTGAAATACAAGTAACTCAGTAGAGGGGAAAAGTCGTTACGTCACGTTGCCATGGTAGCAAAATTTCTGGGTGACAACAAATCAAAAAGGCACTTAAACAGTGGATTCGCACTGTTTCAAACTCAATTTCATTTAATTTGTCAAATGTCGGCGAAATGTTCTGGGTTGAATCCGAAAGGAGCGAATCTAAGCTTAGAAAGAGAAAAAGAGAATTTTTGTGTTGCTCTTTTCCCAATCCAAATTTTTTGTTGTAATCCAGAAAGTTTGCTACCAGAGTAACGTGACGTCACACTTCTCCTCTCTATAGTACTCTGCAAACAGAAAAATAGGCAAGACACACGAGTCGGCAATCACGCACCTCGGTTGTACCAGACATGTCTTGCAACACTCTTCTGTAGAGCTTGTCATTCTCCAGTTTACAGAGATTCTGCTCAAACCAAGGCATTGTGCGACGAATGGTAAACCATGTACCCAAACAGCACGTGATCCAAAGCAAGCCTCGCACACTCATCCACGGGTAGCCATACTTGACACGTGACTCGTACCCATCGTACATGAAGTTAATAGACATGCTCAATAACCATAGCAACAAGCCAGCGCGACCAAGCTTTCGGTAAGGACTGTTAAAATTGCCGATAAGAGCTGTAAGAATGTGCATCGTGTTTATGATATCTCTATACTTAGGACGAAAATATCTTCTCCCTCTACCATGTCCCAGTTCTTCGAGTATTCGGCTGTCCGTTGGCAAGAGTTCGGCGTTGGGGTCTGGAAGTACGCGCATCATTCGCGTTTTTCTCACGCTGTTTCCCATTTCACAGCTGTCAAAATAAGGGCACCGGTGTGAAAAATCCGGAAGAAGTTTATATGTTTTGTTAGTTTATAGTGGTTTTACCGCTAAGCAAGTATGCCCTTTGTGAATTTCCCCCCTCCCTAGTTTGATCGTGTTCGAGAAAGTATTTATATTATTAGACACACTTGGCGAAGGATATTATCAAGAAGAATATACCGTAAAATTCCGAAAATAAGCCCCCCCATATATAAGCCCCCCAAAATCGTAACGCAAAAAACCCTCCGTTAAATCGCCCCTCCGAATATAAGCCCCCCGGGGGCCTTGTACTTGGAATTTACCCTTGAATACAAAGTAAAACAAAGCAAAAATGGTAAATTTCCTTCCCACTACAAGCTAGCCCAATCGATTTTGAAACGCAAATTTCCCTCCGTACATAAGCCCCTCCGAATATAAGCCCCTCGCAAAATAAGTTCCTCAAAAAGGGCCTTTGAAAAATATCAGCCCCGGGGCTTATTTTCGGAACTTTACGGTATCATGCGAAGATTAATGATAATGACAATGATATTTTAGGAAGGAGCCCACTTAGCTTACAAAAAGGTTCTGTTCAGTGAGGCCCTGAGATGCAGTGGCAGATCCGAGAGGCGAGGTCGAAAACTTTGGGGTGAAACCACTACCTTCCGTATGGCAATGATCGGTGCTGAGCGTCATTAAGCCGAAAATACTGTCAACTCTATATATTTTTTGTGCACAACCAGACCTTTATATTATTAGCTTGCATGTTTTTAGACGTTTTCAATTCTTCCGATCCAGTCATTTCCAAAGTTTTTCAGTAATTGTTATCGGTTGCTTCTTATTAAACCAGGCAGGAACAGAGCCGTCCAGTGCCACTCACTAAGGAATGTATCTGCTGATCCTGATCTACAACAAGATTCGGCTTTCCCTTGCTGCTGCTGTTTGTCCAAGTTCAGTTGCCGCCCTTGCAAGAATTTTTCGCTAATCTATCAAAAGAACCCGACAAATTTCCCACTGATAAAATTTCTACGAGGGGAGAAGTGTTCCATTTATATATGCCTTCGTCCAAAATTTGCTAAGAAAAAATCTAGAAATAAGTTTACAAAGGAAATTTTTTTAAAAAAGACAAGCACTAAGTCCGGATCGGAATCTGTTTTAATCATACGCTGCGTTAACGCAAACTCACTTCTGCGGCCTGGAATCCTTGCTGAAACTCGGCTACAGCTGGGTGACCTGAGCAATTTTTTTCGTGCAACTTTGAAAACTTATCCAACAACATACTGAAAAGGAAACAATCCCATGGAACTCTTTTAGCTCTAATATCGAAAAATGATCGAATGGTTTCAACCGCTAAAAGCTGTCTTGAGAAACAACTCGAAGATACTAACATCACCCTTCGCCCTCTCGCTTCATTTCATCTGTTTTTGCCGTTCATTCGTGTGTTTACAAGCTAAATCAAAAGCGCTCGAGTAAGTGAAATGAAATCCCTTACCTGTATTTACATGCTAGACCCTTATAGCATTGTTTGATGACGACAGATTGAAGTAAAGGTCATTTTAAACTTGCGACGAAATATGTTAGTACACAAAACAGCGCCGTATGCCTGTTCCGATGATAGTTTTGAAAGTTTAGCTTACTCTTTGTCAAATAGCGGTACTTGTTTAAAGATTATGAATAAATATATGCTAACGTTTAGCAGCAAACGATCTGTTAATCTCAAAACAAAACAAAGAGAGAATGAAAAACAAAGCTTAATAAGGCTATCATGACACTCGGGGCTTGTCCTATTGAAAACGGAAGCCTTTGGGAGGATTAGGAATGTAACTGATGTAAAACGAAAATGTATTCCGATAGGTTTTACTAACAAAAGTACGTGATAATAAAAACCGATGGATGATAGAAACACCATAATGATCAACAGTTTTTCTAAGGTTTGCCTGAGTTCCCCCATATATCCACATTTAGCGGGAAACTAAAATTGCACGGCAAACAGTTTTGCATATCATTCTATGGATATGATTTTTGCACAAACTGCACAAAACCCAAAAAGAAAATGGAAAAGTTTACGTACTAAAGCAATTCTGAGCCACAAGCCCCAGACTCATAAAAGCAGTCTGATCTGTAAATCAATTAAAATCTGCAACTTCCTTGTTTAATTATTAAGGGACGTACTAGCAGAGCGTGAAAGTAGACCGCATAACACAAAGAAAAAGTGTGTTGTGGATTAGTTTATGTTGTGTTGTTTTTATCTCTCTGTCGCCAGTAATTACAAGCAAGCTGTTAAAAGGGACAAAATTTCTCTGAAAACATTCTTTTGGAGTTATCCTGGTTACTCGACTTATTCTAATGTCCCCTTTTGTTTTCCATCAAAAAATGGATAACAAAAGCATGTTTAATACTTTGAAGACGGGACACTCGTGACAAAAGCGACCTGATGTATCATGCAAACGTCATCCGTTTTAGCCTCGTTCCCGTTCGTCTTCGGTGAGTTCTGGTGACCAAGGGTGCTATCCGGGCCAAGAATAATTTCGTGTGAAATCCTAGCAAAACAGAGGTCATTTAGTATGGTTATCGTTTTGTCCAGAATCCCATTCTTAGTGATTTTTCCGTTGGCAACGCTAGCCTAGTTACGACCACCAGACTGAGTTTATAATTTTAGTCCAGACGTAGTTAATCGATAAAAATCGATATCGGAAATCAATCGATTCCGCCGATTAATATCGGAAATCGATACAAATCAAAGTCACAGAAAAAATAATTTATGGATTATTATCGATCAAAAAATCGATAACAATCGATAGGAATCGATAATAATCGAAAGTCATCATCATTGTCGATTTCTATCGGAAAATCATCGGTATTAATCGAAGTCACAACTTTTTTCTTTATCGATTTCTATCGATCGATATCGAAAATCGATATTCATCGATGATTGATATCGATTACTATCGATTAAAAGCGATTATCGGCTTATCGATTAATCACGTCTGGTTTTAGTTCAACCCAAATAGAAAGACAAACTTTTGCAAAAAGGCTATCCTAGCTGATTTATAGGCAGATTGAGGATCTTAGCAAGGATCACCTCAAGACGATGGTCAATGGCGCGGCTTTCTTCATGTCGCGCTAAGATTATTGTAAGAGTTGATACTGTTACATAATAGAGAAATGGATAATCTGCAACGATGAGATCAGATCTGTGCCGCGCGATTGTGGTTTTCGGGAATAGGAAGATCCGACCATCTAACACCTGTCATGAAAGACTTGCACTGGCGTGCCTTTGATGTAGGCATTGATTTTAAAATACTGCTTTTAACATAAAAATTTAAAATGATTTATAGGTCCTTACTACTTGTCTCCACTCCGTGTCAAATATCAACCGGTTCGTTTGCTCCGCTCATCTGATGGACTGCTTTTACGGGTTCCTTCTGTTAATACCGTGACTAAATAATGGACGACACTCTTTTTCGCATTATGCACCGAAAATCTTGAACAGTTTACCTAATATATCAAATACTCTGAATCTGTTTATAATTTCACATTTGAGAAACCTTTTAAAAATTTTTCTTTTTAGAAATAATTATTGTACACAGTTCATTTAGATTCAATTCACCGTCGTAAGATCATTGAGACTTTGTTGAAATGCGCCATAAAAACCTTATTAAGATTTTCATTGTTGTTACTATTACTTTTGCTAAAAGCTGCAAGTTTCCTTTTGATACCGGATTGGAGAAAAGCGTGTAAGAAATAAAGACAGGTCAAAAAGCTATACCAAAAAAGTTGGGGTCATATGAGATTAACGAACTTGATGAAAACTAACACCAAATTATTATTTTTTCTCGATTGACCGCCATTGGCTATCGTTTGTGACGTCAACCTCATCTCAGGGTCTTCTCGTTTTCCAATATGGCGCAGCAGGAAAGGAGAAGACGAAAACGAGAAGACCCTGGGGACGATGTTGGTGTGGCACTTTTCGTAGGGTCAGCGATAAGTAAAAGGCTAGAACGAATGCAGGAGAAAGGCCTACAGGCCATTTCTAGGTTATCAAGATTGAAGAAAAGCAATCTACTGACATTAGTATATAAGAATCTTGACGACGTCTGCACATGTTTGAAGTTAAGAATAACCAAGACTATGGTGTTTTTACATGACGTCATTGTCACGTCCATGACCAGAAGAAACGTTAAAGGGCTGGAGACATGAATTGTAACTAAGAAACAATGCGCATGCTTATGAAGATCCGAAAGTGTTTTTTGCGATCCGTTGTTTCTTCTCGTAGTAAGCATCGTATCTCATCCATACACCCCTATTCTTCCCTGTTCTATTTTGGTACCCTGGGAGCAGAGGTTGTTTTGCTGGCATGGCTTTTAGCATTTATTAATTCGTTCCAGTTGCTTCTCAGTCGCGCAGTTGGTTAACTACGCGACTAACAAGCGTCGCGAACAACTTTGTAAATGCCAAAACCATGCCAGAAAAAAACCTCTACGAACAGGGTATGTTTTGGCGGACATCGAGTAAGATAAAATAAAACAATATTAAGACATAAGCAACCTTGTATACCAAAGTACAAGGAACGTTCTATTAATTAATCAAGTCCTAAGACTAGTGATTCATTGTAGTTCTGGCGAACCACATTTGACAACAGTGAATTCCTCGATAGGCAAAACTGATCATCAGACCCGCTGAAATGATACAAGGTTACATGTATGTAGAAATGGAGATGACACTCGTTATAGATTTCGGGCATTGAAACTCATTCTAGAAAGCAATGAGAAATAATTTCACAAAATTCCCAGTCATTAGCTAACAGTAGATTTCAAGACACTACAGCTTAAGACCGGACTTCTGTATTTGATTTTATTTTTCGTTTCATGTAAGGGAATCCAGATTCGGAATCCAGGAAATTTTTGCTAGTGGAATCTGGAATCCTGGACTTTGGAATCCGGAATATAGCTCAAGGAATCCGGAATCCCAATAACCATTGAAATCCGGAATCCAAATTCCACTGACAAAGAATCCTGAATCCAGTACCTGGTATCCGGAATCCAAGACTGTCTTGGATCCCTTACATGAGCGATTGTTTTTCTTTAAATTAAAATATCCCGCGCCATTCGTCCAACGCAAGCGTTCAAAATGGAATGTTATCCACGCTTAAACAAGCGCAACCCACTTGTGGGCACGGGGAAGTCAGTGACCTTGCTTCTCATTGCGAGAGGCGAATTTGTGTTTCCAGTATCTAGCGGTGACGCATTGGTAATTGTTATGTGCAAAGTTCCACTGTTAAAATGTACCCAGATACGGCCAGTAAAACTCAGTTTTCACAACCTGGTAACAGACAAAGTTTCCCTGCTGTAATTTAACCCTTCTCTGCACACTTATTTACCAAAAGCAGGCGAAAGCAATCCTTGTCTCAGAGTTACTTTTTGAAGCCATTCATTGTAGTTTTATTCCTGAGGTAACGTTGACGACCATCACACAGATGACCTTTTTTCTTTCCTCGCGAGCTGAAAGATTTGTCGTTGTGTCGCCATTCAAGCCACATCATGTTTTTGGACTATTGGCGTGCCACTGCTCAAATAACTTTGTTCTGGACGACGCTACCTTGAAATGAAATTAAGCCCATTACATGACCACTGGTCTATCCAGAAATCAGTTCCGATAGGAAAATTGGTCGCGTTTTGCTTCGCACAAGAGCTTTCTTGAAAAAGAAACAAGGCGGAGGAACAAACATTTTTGCGAATCTTCTATTTGGTGGCAAAAAATCGCCTGGTATACGGACGTTCTGAGGTCGCCTTAGTAGAAGCAAAAATTTCAAAATGATAAATTAACCTTTCTTTGACTTATTATCTTGAGTTCTTTTGAGTACAGAGTCTCTGTTTTTCTGAGTCGTCGTATTCGAAGCAGTTGTTTCGCCAGGAAGTTCGGTGCTGTGCCATTCTATTTTCTGCTTATGTTGTCTAACAGCCTCTTGAACTCTTTCATCCATCATTTCTTCGGTAAGAACGCCATCAGGGGAGCCGTACGCACTAGCCTGGAAGTAAAAACAATCAACAGTCAAAAAGCCTGAGCTTGTCTAGTCTGAGACAACCCAACAGGCGGCAAGAGGAGAGAGACGTCTGAATAGCCTACACTCGACATATGAAAAGTCTAACTTAAGGGACAAAATTGCCAATGTTTTAAGACTCCATTGTCTCCCAATTGCCAGAAGAAACTTGAGCACAAATAAAACCAAACCAAATATAGAAACATGACTAGAAAGCCTCAGATGTCATGTTAGAATTTTGATATACCGAATGTGAGCTATTCACAGAGTTATAATGCCGTCCTGTGACATCACAGACTAATTTATGTAATCATGCATAAATATCTAGTTGGCGCCTATGAGTGTGCTTCTCAGGGGCGAAGAGATGGATGACATTGTCCGCCACTAGAGAAACGAGAAGGGAACTGGAGCCGAAATGCGTCCCGCAATTGATTCTGGGATCGTTACTGGGCACTTGGCCAATTTTCTTTTCGTTGTCCCTAGCAACGTCCTAGAGGTCTTCTACAGGGGCGAATTGGCGCTCTAAAGTTTTGGTTTTCCTCGTTACCTTTCGCGTTTCGAGACGTCTCTTTAGTTCGTGTTCAGATTTAACTCACCTGCCAGGCAATTGCTATTTTGGAAATTTCTCTCCCTGAAAGTCCCTCAGTCACTTCGGCTATTTGACGACATTTCACATTGAAGTCGAAGTTTGCGATCTTCAACCGACTGAAACGCGAAAATAAAACGTCAAATACTGAACTAAGTGAACGTTCCTAAACGAAACAACGTAGAGTTAGCCCCATCTTCGATTTAAGACCCGAACAATGGCAACAAAAATTATATTACACAAAATCATGATGAGACATCATATATGGGGCTGTAAAATGAGGTTGGCAATGGTTTTGGAATTAAATAAAGATGACAGTTAAACTGTATTTTTTCTTTGAAAGCAAGCACTGTGGGAAATTGATTCTCTTCTTACACAGGTGGCTTTAATACTTGAACCTCATAGGTAAATTTAGTTCGCGGGCGGCCGTAAAAACGCGCGAGGTGACTCCCATACAAAAGCGACGGGGATGCTCGTTGTGTCGCTTTGGGGGTGTAAATTGCATATTTTGGTCGCACTTAGGGTGTTTGGGGTGGGAAGATACTATATTTGCCCATTCAGGTATAGCTTAGTACTGCGCATGAAGAAATTTACAAAAAAGGCTCGACGCTGACCACACAGAAATCTCCTTTAGGGGTCATTTTAAGTTTGAGCCACACCCACCTAGGTCTCCCTATATGGGAGTCCCCCCAGGTGAAAACGGCCTTCCTGGCGTTGAAATTTGGTGCAGGGCGAAAAACGAAAGAAAATGAGGAAGATGGCTGAAAAATCACGCGGATTAAGTGAAACAATTGCTACTCGTGTTTGCGTGAGCGAGATGCTTAAACTTACCCAGCCCGAGATCCCGTGGTGGCCGGCTTTAACACGTGTTCTTCAAAATACTGACGGACTAGCCTCACTCTTTCTTCGAGCGATGGCAGATCAAATTCGACCATCTCGTCCAACCTGTCATTGATCGCCCAGTCGAACTGGTCTGGCTGATTACTGGCGAGGACCAACATAAACCTGAGTATGCGAAAACAAGCTCACCCGTTAAATATGAGGCGAGTTCCCAAAAGGGCTCTTCAATCCCGTAATCCTGAGGGTTATTGCAGCATCCCTCATCCCCCGAATACTAGGGAGCTTAAGGTGATGTTACACGAGACGATTCACAACGACGATTTTTAGCGCAACACAGCGTTGCAACATTGTTGCGGCACTGTTTCGAAAGGTTACAACATTGTTCCAACATCGCAGCGCTGTGTTGGGCTAAAAACCGTCGTTGCGAATCGTTCCGTTTAACATCACCTTTAAGCAACGACGACGGCGACGTCAACGAAAACGGCAAAACAGCAATAACTTTGCACGTGCATCACGCTTTTTTGTACATTTCTTTGCCGTCACTGCACGATTACGACGAGAAAATGCCTAATTTCACGTTTTCTAAAAGACGTGGAAACAAGACAACAACTTTTTTTTTTCTCCTGAACTTTGATACAGTCTTTTAGAATTCAACTTCACAAAAAATTGCCAACATTTGGCGTATTAAGATAGAACAAGCGCGATAAAGTTTGAAGCAGCGTGACCTCACTTTTTAAGTGACGTTTTTGTAGCCGTCGCCGTCGTTGCTGCTTAAACTTCCTCCTTTCAATCCCGAATCGCGCGCCATTTCTCATTAAAATCCCGAATCCCGCCCTTTAAAGAGGGCAAATCCCACATCCTGAACAATCTATTGCGGACCCGCCTCAAATATTAGCGATTAAGATTACTTACAAATATTTCTCAGAGATATCCACAAGCCGAACTGACATCTTGCAGGGGGACTTAACTGATTGGAGAGTTTTCGACAAATAACATTTTCTTGACAGTAGCTTAACTCTCTTTTTCGTCAACAACTCTCTGAAGGCGAGACATGGCGTTAAATTCCGACGGTGCCCCGCCAAACTATTAGGAAACGGTTTTTAGTTATGTCCAGAACAGAAATTCACGCTTTGCTCTAAGACCTGTTTCTTAAAAAAAGTTGTACCACTTTTTTAACCAATCAGATAACGCAACCTAAATTTAACTAAAGCCTCTCAACCCGCGTTTGGTACACGATACGCCTATATTGATTTGGAGGATCTAATTGACCACTACAGAAAATACCATTACATACCATAATGCGGTATGTTTGTCACTCCAAAATTTTGCATAAGCATTGCTTTCAGTTTCTCTTGGGGTCATTTTAACTCCAAAGAGAAACTGAAGACAATGCTTATGCAAAATTTTGGGGTGACAAACTAAGAGCATTATGGTCTGTTATGGTATTTTCTGTAGAGGAATTAGTGGTCAATTGGCTCGCAACCTCGTTCCCAGGGCTTTTTGGCTCGCGTTTTTATCCGGAAGCGGTAACTTTGTTTATACAGCCTCTTTTTATCAGTATATGACAGGACAAGAAACCATACTTGCGAGAAGATTCTCCAGTTCTGTAGAGGAAAGCATTGAGAGTACTCCGAAGATCTTCACTCATTTTCTCCTAGAGGTTAAGATAAAAATCTTGTAGTAAATATCATCCAACAAAAGTTCAAAAACAAAATAAAACGCACTTGTTCACTTTTTTTACCTGATTACGTTTCCGCAAGAATGCGTCTGCCTCATCTACAAACAGTAATAACCTAAAAACAACAGAAGAAAAGCAGCGGTCATAAAATCAGTGATATCACTCGCGAAGGGAGAAAATCTTGACGAATTTGTTAGCATTGTGGTAGCGTGATACTGGATACCTGACGCATGCACTATTCCAAATCTGGACTGGATATTACAACAGTACATTTCTTACCCCCGTCTTGAGGTCTCGGCCCAGTCAAACACTTTATGCATGGCTGTCACGCCCTCTTTTCCCATGGGAACAATGTCACCTCCCGTCATGATACCATAGTCCATACCAGAATGCTTGGCGAGGCTCTACAACAAAAAAAGACGCGGAACAATTTAATTGTGTTCTTATTGGGTTCTTTAACCAGTTAAGAAACGCTTCTAATCTACTGTGCAAATTCTTCTCTACTATGATTAAGTCGCGGATTTTTTATTGCATGAAAGGTAGAAGTCTAATAAGCTGGGACACATGACCTATCAAAACAAGACATGACTGTTCCAAGGGAGGGCTATCTACAAACCATCCCCTCCCCCCCACCAACCCCCCCCCCCCCCGCCCCCCTTAAGGAAATACGGACAGCAAACACAGCCTCTTTCAGGGATTACAGTGGAAACAAATGTGGAGGGATGATGAAAGCAGAGCAGAATGCGAGAACGTTGCAATTTCCACCGGCTTTTGCAGAGCGTACAGAGAGAACATGGAAAGAAAATCGTCTGTGCTGGAAATGAGTGCAAAATGCGACCAGGGGATGTAGGGAGTGAACAAAGACATTCAATGATAAATTATCTCAATTTTGCCCGCAAAAGTGATCGAGAGTGAATGGAGACAGGGCAGGTGTGAACATAGGCCTCCTTCAGTGTAATAATAGGCCATTGCTAAGTTCCAAAAACTCTCACTTTCAAAACGAGACTAAATGCGGAACCTTTCTTGTGAAAACGAGCTTTACTTGCATGAGAATAAACGTCACACTTCAGTTTCGGATCCAGACCTTCAGATAAGAGGGGAGGAGGGGGGACGGTCTCAAAAAAAAATTTTTCGGCCCTCAGTTTGGTCTAAAAATAAGGGCCCAGGCCCCTCCTTTAGATCCGCCACTGCACTTAGCCTTGTTTTGAAACAGAGACTTAAGGCAACTCTGAAATGGAATATTGTCAGGGATAAAGATAACAGTTTTTTGCAAAGATGAATCCCAAAACACTAGCCTGACATACATCATGTCGACAATTTTTCTTGCTACACTAGCATGTGCCACAAATGGAACTAAACTTCTGGTTAAGTCTGTCAGTGAAACAGTGCCGAAACCCTTGTTCTGGGCCTCCACCTGTGTACCAGGATTTGAGCGCGTGCCAGGATTGGCCTGTTAAAAATGCCACTAGGTACCTTAAGATCTAACGACGGCGACGGCAACGAGAACGGCACGAAAGCAATAGGTTTAATAACCAAAACAACAACTTTGCACGCACATCACGCTTTTTTGTACATTTCTTTGCCGTCACTGCACGACTACCAGGTGAAAAAAAAATACCCAATTTCACGTTGTACAGAGGAAGTACACAAGCGACGCCGAAATTTCCTCCCTCTTTCTGAACTTGGATATGGTCCTTAGGAATTCAACTTTAGGAGGGTTCGCCTACATTTCACAAAGCTAGTGACTTGGAGTAATCGCAACGAAGATTGAAAGAAGCGAATTCACTTTTTCAGCGACGTTTTCTCTGCCGTCGCCGTCCTCGGATCTTAAGGTCCCTTAGTTGTCGATTTGCCAATCAGGTTAAAGGGATATTCAAAACCCATTTCCTGTAATTCATTGAGACCACTGGGGGCCTAGGACAAGGATAGATTGCATTCTGCGATGCAGGGTATTGCCGCACATGTTGTTGCGCACTTTAACCCTTCAAGCCCCAGTATCCACATACAAATTCTCCACACTGATCTCTATACATTTCATTTAAGAATAGTTGAGAGAACTTGCTTTAAGATCAAAGCATTCTCCCTTTGGTAATCAATTGAGTAATTCTCATAACCTTTACTCTTGATGATCTGCTGATTTTGTTAGGAGAAAATTGATGTTGATGATGTACTAACCAGGGTTATATTACATTCTGCGATGCAGCGTATTGCTGCCCATGTTGTTGCGCACTTTAACAAAGTTAAGCTTTTAAAGTTATATTGTTTTTCACTTTTACCTTCGCAAACATAGTTTTGCCTGTCCCAGGAGGCCCATAAAACAGCAAATTTCTGTAAAGCCCTTTGTTCTTCTTTGTATTTGCTGTTGCTTTGCTAACTTCTTGGAGTCTTGTTTCAAGGGAAGGCTAAAAATTAAATCAACATGCTTGAGAAACGTTTCCACAATTGGTTTAAGGAAATGAGTACATAGAGTGACTCTGAGATACAGTCAAGCCTCCATGTAGGACCACATCATGGACACGACCACCAATCTAAAACACCTTTTCCCCAGTCAAATCCTTATACTGTAAATCCTCTATTAAGTGCCCGGGGTCTTATTTATTTCAAGCCCATTTGATGGGGGGCTTAAATCACTTCATACAGACTTTCTTCCTTTGAAAAGGGGGGTGGGGGGGGGGGCTTATTTGAGAGGGGAAGCTTAACAGGGGAATTACGAATTCTCCATTGTGTTTAACCTCTTGTTAAATAAAAATTGACTTGAGTTGAATATTCATCCTGACTTTGGCTTGTTCTAGGCTAGAATATTTACCTCATATGGTTTACTAAAAAGCATTTCTTCAATCAGGTGTAAACAACTTGAATTTAAACATCAAGGGTGCTGTAACCTCTGTGGTGTAATGCTGGGTATTTGACGTTAGTGGCACTTATAAAAGCTGGATAATACTTACTAAAAGAAAAAATACTTACTTTCAAAATTATTCCTTGTAGTGAGTCCTCATAGTTGACGAACATCTTTCTAAAAGTCTAAAGAAGAAATTAAAACAAAAGACAAGAATGCATACTTAAATAAGAGCTACAGCTAGAGGTAAAAGGAAGCTTCACAGTCATGTAACTCAATAATAAACAAAATTAACTAACATTCCAGGCGTGTTTACAAAATGTACGTACCTGTACAGGGTGTCTCACAGTACCAAAGACACTTAATCTTGAGGTGTCGCGAACAAGACTTGGTTTTCCCAGACGTGCTTCAATATATCTACAATACAAACAGAAACTTGTCTTATTCTAGCTGGGTTTCCGTCCCCCGTCTTGAGTGTGGTATTTGATTTTTGCAGGCTAACTTATCAAACAGCAGCTGGTAATCGAGCACAGACTCAATCACCTATTACAAGGATGTGAAATGTTACTTATACAGGTGTATAAGCCTGACACCTTATACATGATGTTACAGGGGCACAAATCCACAAATTTAGGCAATTTCAGCCCTTGATCAAAGTTTTCGAACAAAATAATAATTGTGAAACATCATATTAAAACACAACCACAGGAAAGCCAAATGGACAGGAATGTGTAATTTAGAAATTTCCTACATGTAGAACCAATCGATCGATTAACTTTAATGCTAAAAGAAAATACACAATGGCGGAAAACCTGAAGATAAATAACTATCACGCTATTCCAGTAAGAGGGAAAATAATTTATAAAAAACAATTAATTCTAGAATTCCTATGCACAATCCATTGTTATGTATAGTGTTCTGTGATAAAATTGTTTATTGCCAGAGAAAAAAACAAAAACAAAGTAATGACCAAACTAACCTTGCACCTACTCCAGTACCATATTTAGCTGTATAGACTCCTAGAGCAAGAAGTGTTAAACCAGCAGCCTGAGAAAGAAAATAAAACAAGATCAGGGTTGGCAAATGAGAAAAACAATGAAATCCAATGGTTCCCTTAGAAAAAATTGTACCCTGCAAAAACCCTGTGAGAGCCCTGTAAAATCCTGTTTCCAGCCCTGTTTGTGTTATTTCAGGGCTGTAAACTGGCTGTAACAGGGCTGTGACACAGCCCTGAGTTAAAACAAGTGTTAAAAGTTAAGACAAGTGGTGAGTTAAAACAAGTGGAGCTGTGACAGGGCGGTAAAAGTGTACATAGTTAAGTGTAACAAGCCTGTTACATGGCTGTGAAAATATCCAGTTACCGTAACAGGGTTAAGACAGGGCTACCTAGTAATGCAGAAGAACTAGGACAGGGATGTAGAATGGCTGTGTTAGGTACATTTGACAGTAACCGGGTTACTGCAGAGCTGTGAGATGTCTATTTCTGTTCACACAATGGATAATATGTTAATCAAAGGGCAGTAACAATGTAGCCAAGTACGCTAAACTCCATAAATCAATAGAAAGATGGCAATATTTTTCAAAGTCTAAAAGTGTTACAAGGTGCGAGGGTCAGCTAGATCATTAATAACAAATAAAACGAAAAAGAACTTGGTGAAATGGTATCGCTAAATCATCAAACACGATTATTGTACGCCTTTTAATATGCTGTTTTTGGTTTTGTTTGGATTTTCTTCGTTTTTTCTTTTTTTTTTCATTGATACTAACATTAGTTAATTACGGATTTTGTGGCTACCTTTGTAGTTCAAATGAAGTTGCTTTCTTTATATTTTATAAGACTTTTATCTCATGTTAAAAACGAAGACCTTCTTATGATCAACTTACCACTTTTACAAACACCTATTTCATCAGCTCCTGTTCCTGTTCTTTTAAATAAAAAAAACCGCCGAAACTTAATTGATTTTTTACAGTACTAAAAATGAAAGACTTTTAGAGCGCTTCAATTTGTTTTCCTGCGTGAGAGACCTCTGCAAGCATGGAATTAAATTCTTTCCTTAGAGATCGAGGGAACTTCAATGTTTTCATTCCGTGACAGACACGCCATCGTTAATTCCCTGGAGAAATCCAAGACTTTAATCTTATTGGTCAGCACTGTTACCGGAAGATCGCATTACACATCTCCATTCCTGAAACGACTCACGATCATTTGAATCAAGGCGAAAATATTCAAACGTTTTCTGCATCCAGTTTGGATTCAAAAAGGCTGTAGAGCGTTTTTTGCTGCTTTTGAAGCAGAGAGTGAAAAAGTATTAGCAAAAAAATAACTGTGCTTTGACCAGCTCTCAACGAATGGGAAACAGATCGATCTAGTGGACAGAAAACATTCCGCGGCACTTGCAAGATTCAAAGATTGTTTGCCCTACCTAGAAATAATGCAGCAACAACTGAAACACAAATGGATTGGCTCTTGTCATGAGGAAATGTAACACACTGTGGATCATGAAGGAAAGACGATCGAGGTGAGCGATTTCATATTAAGCCTTGTTCCGACGAACCAAACAAAAGAATTATTATAAACTGTCAAAATCGGAACCGTTGTTACAATGGAACAATTCCGCGTTTCATCTTTTATAATTGCTGACAAAAATCGTGTTTTTTTTTGCTTTTTGAGACAGTTACTGTAAAGTCGGCATTTTGACATTAAGTCGAGCAACTATGACAAGATGTTTACCAGCCAGATCAGACTGTTGCATGCAGTTCAAATTTTGTTCTGTTTATATTTTTACACACTGTAACATGGGCACGTGAAGAATAAAGTAGCGTTAAGTTCTTAATTGACTGTATTTACTGTTTTCCTTTATTGAAAGTGTTCTTTCAATGCATGTTTGTTGAAATGCATTGCTTTTGTTACTTAAGTGACTAAACGGACTAAACCAGCCGTTGGTGGTTCAACTTTGAAGCTTTTTGTGGCGCAAATCGTTCCTTTGCTTCAGGAATTTTCATGAGTTCAAATATGCCTAAAAAAGATGACGTTTCATCTTTAATAGATATGAAGTTATAAAAAATCATGTTCTGATAGTACTATAATCCTACTGTATAGAAGTTAAACGGCTGCTGTCTAAAGTGTAGATTGTGTGAGAGGGAGTATCACAACATTGGCACCTGGTAAAAAAAACAGCCTTGTTAACTGCCACTTAACAAGTTATAACAGGGTTGTGATGCATGAAACCTGTACCAAGGCTGTTAAAGGAATGCCACAGTGTAAAAACAGCCTTGCTAACTGTGCCAATTCACAAGCTGGGGCAGGGATGTCCATCACAGGGTGGAAACAGGGTTGTAACATGGCTGTTACAGGGTGTCTACCAAGAAATTTTGAGTTAAACGTGACAGGGCTGTTCCAAGGCTGCTAAAGTGTAGAAACAGCCTTGCTAACTGTGCCAAATGACAAGCTGTAACAGGGTTGTTACAGGTTAGTTTTTCAACCCTGTTCCAGTGATGCTACAGAGCTGTTACAGGGTAGAAATTTTGTTAAGGGTTTGACCATTAAATTGAAACCTCTTCAGATTTATTTTTCCATTGGCTTATTCATTTTAAAGTACTTAAAAAATTGTGATTTGGAGGACTCTAGAGATTTTGGTACATAATTTTTATAAGAGTTAATATGATGTTCACAATGACTCATCTGAATACATGTACACAGGGACACAGGGTGTAATAACAAACAAAGTTTTCATATTAAATTGCTCAGTTCTCTGAGTCATACATAATTCCTTTATAATGTGAGAGAGCTGTCGTTGATGAATCTTGAGGAAATGGTACAGGAAAAAAGGAAATTATTCAGTAAGAAAATATATGAATTTCTGGTGAAAAAAGAAACAAATTCTGAAGATTGAGCCTGGAAAGCATTATATTTAGTGGAATTTATAACTTACTGTGGCTGAAATTTTATCCCAGTCTGAGATGAAAGCATTGAACCCTGCTCCCAGTATGCTTCCAGCTGTCCTGGAGAAATTAAGGAAATAAGAGATAAGATAAACTCCAAAATTAGGCAAACAGTGGGCAAGAAGAGAAGAGAGGAGAGGATAGGCTTGGAGAAAGGGTATAATTATTGTAGGTATTAGAAACGATATATTTTGGAAGAAGAAGAATATTCTAAGACCAGAAAGCTGAGAAAAAATGTCGAGTTCCAGATGAGAATTGAACTCAGACCCTCCGAGTTCTAGTTTGGATGCTCTAACCACTAAGCTACTGGAGGCTCTATGGTGAGCAGGGTCGAAATTTAATTATAACTATACCAGTCATAGAGGACTGTATCGGGGACTTGGTCAGAATTGGAAGAGATAAGAGGGGGGCTGAAGCTGGCTGGATGAGAGGGATACAAATGTACTCATTCTCTGAAGGGCAGGGCTGGAGAAAAGGTGCAGAAGTAACACTGTTAACAAGCCAAGAGGAGAGTTGTTGGAGGCTTGAAGAAACTGGCTTCATGATCAGAGGATAGGAGACAAGGAGATGCAAAATAATAACGTTCAAAAAGAAACACGGAAATGGGGGAAAAGAATACTATAAGATTGTGTAGCAAGAATGGGGGAGAATCTGGGCAAATTAAGGGAACATGTAAATGGAACTGAAAGCACAACTAACTTGATTGACTGTAGGACAGTTTCTCTTTGTTCTGCAGCCTTCACTCTAATCTTTTCCAGCCTAATGTCCTTGTTTTCTCGCTCTATCTGGGCTCTGTAAAAAAGGGTAATGAAAGTGCAGTGTTTTCACGCTTCTGTAGAAAAATATTATTACGGATAAGGGATATTCATATGTAAATAAAAAAGGTGAATATACATACGTACTGTATGTTGTGGTTTAATTTTATCCCTGGTTTAAGTTTTCTTTTCTTTTCTTTCAAACTCATTTTCGTACATTAGCACACCCAAAAACAAAAGAAAATAAAATTCAAACCAAGGATAAAATTGAACCACAACATATATATATGATTGTACAGTATGGATTTGGGTGTAAATATATTTATAAAAAAAAAACAATCTGAAAGAAGGAGAATTAATCTAACACCAAAAAGCTCACAAAAAATAATTTCTGGGCTCCATGTGAGGATCAAACTCATGAACCTCCGAGTTCTAGTTTGGATGCTCTAACCAATGAGCTACTAGAGGCTCTAGGGCCAGCAGGGTCGAAATTAAATCATTTATATCACAAGCCATATATAGAGGACTATCAGGGACTCGCTTGAAAACGGCTGTTTACCAGCATACATTCTACAAGATTAAGATTGTACAATATAATCTAACACCAAAAAGCACAGTTTAATAATTATAATTTAATATACCACCCACAGAGGATTCATTAATGATGTGATCCTAGCTGTATTATGAACAAAATATCTCTTACTTTCCCCTTAGTTCAGCTTCCAGCCTTTTCATTTCATTTTTATGCTGCAGCTCAGCTTGATATTCTATTGTTCCTGAGAATACAATAATAAGAAAAGATGAATTTCTTGACCCTACAATGCAGTAAAACATAGAGGCTTTCTGCACTAAGAATAATGCAAACTTATTTTTATTCTTTTTTATTTTATTTTATTAGATTTGCCAATTATTGGCAGGGTCACTGCAAGTTACAGCATGACGCCAATTACTGTGGACCCTTAACAGTCCCTTCCCCCACGAGAGATACACCACCACACCGGGGACTACGTCCCCTACTCTTTACGAACAGTGTGTGCGTTCTTTAACGTCCCACACACTTTATATATGCAAGGGTTGTGAGACGGGGCCTACGGTTTATCGTCCTTATCCGATGACTTAACAATTCCCCACTAATGAGACCAAAAAAATTTTTTTTTTAAATTTCCCACTAATGAGAGTAAAAATAGTCAGCACTGATAACTGTGTGCTTTTATTATTTTAATATATATGACTGGTTCCCCAAGTGCGAGGCAAGACGAAGCCAATCCTGTGTTCTGATTGGCTATTTAAACATGAGCAGGTAAGATAGCCCTATATTGCCCACTTGGGATTTCCTGCTCTGGTCCTACATACAAGAAAAAGTTATGTTGGCTATAATAAATCCTTTATTAACCAAGCTTATCTTGTCAAGATGATA
The DNA here is from genome assembly GCF_958299795.1 of Porites lutea. NCBI lineage: Eukaryota > Metazoa > Cnidaria > Anthozoa > Scleractinia > Poritidae > Porites > Porites lutea. The sequence continues at coordinate 4,650,580 of NC_133201.1, forward strand.
TTATTGAATATGAATTTATTGACTTCCTTCTTTTTTGCATTCATATCGACCTTGAATTTGTCTTGATCCATAAAGCAAAGAAAAAAAGGACCTTGGCCAAATTCAGCCACACATCTTGACCTCATACATGGTAGATAATGCATATCTATTTAGTTGTAAGATGCTCTTTCGTGAGGGTATAATATCTTACTGAAAAAGGTGTTGTGGGATGAGCCCTGACCAGACTATCAACCAAGCTCTTAACAAAACTGGTTATTTCACACAAGCTGGAATTAAAACCTCTCAAAAAACCTGTCACCTGAAGAATTAAGCAGACACCTCTATATAAACTGAAGAATAGCAAGGATCCTATGAGCCTCTGCCTTAACCCTTTAAGCCCTAAGAGTGATCAGCATCTAATTTCTCCTTGTAATATCAATGCTTTGTAAAACAGACTGGTCATAAATGAGTATTACAGACATGATTACACAAGATGAACTTGCTTGATATTTTATCAACTTCTCCCCACTACGTCTGTAGGAAATGAGAATTAAAATTGTGATCTTAGGGTTAAACAAGTTTCCTAGTTAAACTGTTAGTTTTTTAATTCATTGTACCTCGTTTCATAGCTTCTTGTTTCCTAACTGACTCCTCTTGCTTAGCCAGATTATCTTCATTCATACGTCGCTATTAGAGAAGAAGTCGGAGACAAACAATCAAAGACAAGCCATTTACTCATTCATGGTGCCAAATAATTGGCAATGTAAACTAAATTTTTGAACTTACACTTACAATAAATTCTTTTTAACCGTAACCTCTAACCCTTAATCTAGCCCTTTAAATTAAGCTTGACATTTGGTTTTAAATTAGCATGAATAATGTCAGCTTAATTGCATTAATCATGTTTAGAACTATTGGTGACAGTGAATCACATGGTTTTACCTGTTGTGTAAGTTGATCATCATAGCGCTTCCTGGCTAACTGATCCTGGTATTGTGCTCGCTGGTAACATCAACAACAATATTCAAGTAATAATTAATAACTCTGAGTTTAGAGTGTTATGGATAACAGCTGTCAATCGCTATTACCCCCCAAGCAATCTATGTTGCTTTGTTGATGGTTGGCAGTATGACCAAGTGGTTGGCAAGGCATCAGACTTGCAATCAACCTCAAATATTGTAAATAGCTAACTGGTTAACCTAAATTTCCAATAGCGACTTTGGAGTGCCTGTAAAGCAGCTACACAGTACTAGAGTAGCAACAGGGTTTCATGGAACGATGGAAAGCTGCCCAGCTATAACATAAATTAAAAGGTGATTGAGGTCTTTAAAATCCAGTGTTTTTAGAGGGGTTCAGTTGGGAGGGTCAGTAGGGGTTAGCATTTTGTCCAAAGTTACAGCAAGAACACTTACCCAATAGACAAACCAGTTCTGTAAAAGGAATGGGGGTGGCAAGGGCAGGGGGTCTTGTCATGAGTTCATGAACAACAATTTTGCATTTCATGAAACAAATAGTGTAATTAATGACCTTCGATTTTGGCTAAGTGTTCGGGTGATCTATGAGTAGCTATAAATTCCCTAGGGAAGCCAGTTGTAGGTGGGTCAGTTAGTGCACTAAAGTGTGAAGTTACAACAAAAGACTCAAAAGTGAAGTTAAATCAAGCCACTAGATGCTAGTTAAGGTCGTTTGGCCAAAGCAATGATTTAATTTCTTCAGTTCTGTAACACAGCATGCAAGTACTTAGGAAAAATGAGATTGGAAATATTAAGTAAAAGTTAAGTGTAAGTTACCTGTTGGTGCTGTTGAGTCTCTGCAGCAAGAGTTTTTCTTTTCTCTTCTTGCTCAACTCTTGTTTTGTCCAACTTCATGCCTTCAATATTTGCCTCAAACTCCTAAAAAATGACAGAGTCAAGGACAAACATGTTTGATTTTAGTGTTACCAGCATAATGAGGCCCTGTTAGGGTGAAATAGTGACAAGTGACTTGGCCTTGAAATCCCAGCAGACTCCTGGGAATTCTTGGTGGGGGGTGTGCCACCCAGTTCACCAAATCCTGACCCTATTTCATACCAAAAAATGTCATTTTCCACACCTGTTTTCAGATCAGTCCTCTAAAATCCACACCCATTTAAACGGGTGGTCTGCCATTCGTGGGCATGGGTTGTTTGGGGAAGGAAATTGTTGTGAGACCAAAATAATATTGGTGCATCATGCATCTTGTTGTCTCACAGCCAAGTCTGGTCAAACTAAATAAAAATGACACTTACCTTAATTTTGCGCTGTTGTTCCAATTGTTTTGTTGATTCCTGCATTCGAGCCATTTCCAGTGCCTCCTTAGAATGATCTTAGAGTTGAATATAGTAACAAAAAAAATTAATATTAAGAAAATATACATGCACGAAATCAGCTGTTTGTAGTTTAACTTCAATTTGTACATAGTGTAGTGTACCAAAATTTACCTGTATTCTCAGTGTGTCAAAGTTAAATTGTTTTATACACTTACGTGATTTTTCAAGCTCTCTTGCAGCTTTGGCAGCCCGTTCAAGCCCTGAAGGATCAAAGCTTCTCCACACAGGAGCAGTCTTGCTATCGCCTGTGTCATCTTTTCCTCCGCCATCCTCTCCGCCTTGATCACCTCCTCCGGGCGATCCCGGGATTAATGGAGGTTCTTCCCCAGGTGGAGGGGGCTTGTTGACTCCAAATAACCAGGACATGGAAAAAATAATGACAGTCTAGCGAAAACAAGAGGAATTTTCGACAACTCTTCGATATTTCTGATGCAAGTTTTTCCACACGTGCAAGTTGAGTTAAACCGGCGGCCTCGACCTCACGCTAATGGAAAACTCCGCTGGGTTAGTTGATCGCGGCTGGTTTCAAATGACGTCACTTCCAAGTTCCTAAAGCAGAGGAAAGGGAAGTTTGAAAGCACAATTTCTTTGCTGTTGTCCTTCAAAGTGTTTACTTACTGGGAATCGTCAAAATGTAAGAAAAGCGTGTTATTTTTTATTCAGAATCGTACACTTAACCGTTTTGTGTTTACGAATTTGACTTGGTTACCATGCTGAAGTCGTTTGTTACTTCGCGCTTTCTTTTTTCCCTTGCTGCTGCACCCTTCGATACAAGCAAGCGACTTTCGATTACTTAAAAATTGAAAACTGTATTTCTTTCCTTCTAGGTCGAACAAACGGTTACAACAGACACAGGCTCAAGTAGATGAGGTAAAGTAGCCTCACATGTTGCATGTTTAGTCAAAAAACTGTTTAAAACTGAAGTACTTTGGTCTAATATGCTGTCACGTAAAGCAAGCTCAAATTTCTCTGTAAAATACAGCGGAAAACCGAGGCCATATTAACTCATAGGGCTTTTTTTTGGCCTGGACCTGATTACTGTGTAGTGATTTCACTTCATTTAGATCTTTCTTGTTTTGTTACTGCTGTTTTTTGTAGGTGGTAGATATTATGAAAGTTAATGTCGACAAAGTGTTGGAAAGAGATGCAAAACTGTCAGAGCTTGATTCTCGCGCTGGTAAGAAATTTGATTTATTTTGATTATTTTTGTTTTTTTCTCAAATTAATGTTTATTTACTAGTTGATAAGGGAATAGACCATCAAAATTAAAGATTGATTCCAAAATCTGTAGCTGCAAGCCGCTGACATGTTAAACGCAACATCATAGAAGTTAATTTTAGCATTGATCTCAGCTTCTTTAACCAAATGACGTTGGTTCACCAAGAATTTAATCTATAATCGCAGCAGCGTAAAAGCTACCATAATCTGATGGTGCTAATTTCTGGAAGTCAATGTGGTTAGTTATTAATCCGTTATAAATTAAGCTTGTAGTTATTATAATGTTGAAATACAAAACTGTACAACATTTTGTTCATATTGGCTTCCTCATTGACCTTATATTGTAAACATCTGAGAAAGTCAAGAAAGTCTTCTGTGAGCAACTAATTTCCAAGCATAATTTTCCAATATTACCATTGTTGTCCAGAAGTGCAAATTGAAAATCAGGGCAACTTTTATTTTTTCCCATGACAAATCTACAATAATTTCCCCAAAATCCCCAAATAAAAATATTTATTTTTACTTTATTATGACATTGTATTGTCATGCTAACAATATTCAAAGGCTGAATGGGCAAAAAGTGTCCTAATTCCTTAAATTCTAAAGTTGCATTTTTTGAACATACACTAAGCCTTCATGTAAGTACTTGTTGGAGACGAGCACTAAAAACCACAAGCATTTACTTTAGCCATGCCCTTAAGTGTTTCTTTCCCTCCCCTAATGGATCCAATATTTTGAAAACAAGAAACAAGTGATAACCTTTTTTATATATATATCCTGGGGCACAAACTTACTACAACGTCTTTTGATAAATAAATAAAAATATTACTTTTTGTAGTTACAATTTTAGTATTATTATATATTTGAATAACATTATTAATTTGTAAAGCTGGGTTTCATATGAGAAAAAAGGGCAAGACACAGTCTTGTGGCATATTAGTAAACTTCTGATGTTAAAACATTCACATGGACTACCTTTAGTAATGTGATTCTGCAGCTAGGAATGACCCTTTTTATGCCTGATGAAACATTATCGGGCATCATCGTAGGTTTCTCTGATTTCTTTTTTTTTTGTTTTCTCTAAAAATCTTTCATTGACAACTTAAACTACATTGTGTCATTCAGGGTAGTGTTCAAGGTAGTGTTGATAGACTGTAGGAATATAATATTACGTAAATTTTATAATAGCACACACAACTGTGACTATAGTTTATACTTAAAGATCTGATATGTTGAAAATTGAAAATATGTACAAGTTAAAAATAAAGCTCTACAAAGTAATTTCTGGACGTTATTTAGCTCATCATAAACCAAGCTTTGGAACTCTTAAAATGAGAGTCTGACAGTCTGGAATTTATGAATCATTTCCCCTCTATACTCTGATTTCCTTTTTTCTATAAAAAGAAGCATGTCACATTTGAAAATTCCATTCCAATATAAAAGTAAGAGCCTTGGATTTCCACTCAAAATTCCGTTTTTTATATTAAATTTTTTTTTCTCTCCTTTAATAAGCATTTCCCAGCAGATGAATGTCTCCTCTCTTTCCTTCCTATATGTTAACCTAACTCTTGAGACTTGGCTTTTTGCTCTTGCTTCTTAAAATAATAATTCAGCCCCTTTTTTGTTTTTTGTTTGTTATTTTAAATTCACTGATTGTTGTGAGCTGCTATTGATCTTTTGGGAAAAGAATGCTATTAAAGTCTGTTAAGCATTTTTTCTGCATAATCATCCAAATAGGCCTTTTGCGTTAGTTGATCGCGTGATCAACTTTCGGTAAACACGAAAACAGTTCGCTTTTGAAACATTTTGTTAGTGGGAGCTGAAAGAGCGTATTAAAATTAGTTAACCTGTACATTTTCAGGTGTATATCTCAAAAGTAGCAATTGCAATGGCCAGCGAAAGTTAGAAGGATTTGAATGAGAAAAACAACTCTTGCCTCGTGGAATTGTATGGAAAACCACTCAAGCGTGACTGGGTGGCAAGAGTTGTTTTTCTCATACAAATCCTTCTAACGTTCGGTGGCCGTTGCAATCGCTGTTTTAGAGATGTACGGCTGAAAATTTACAGGTTACCTAATTTTAATACGCTCTTTCAGCTCGTGCTAACAAAATGTTTCAAAAGCATACAGGTTTTGTGTTTACCGAAAGTTGATCATGTGATCAGCTAATGCAAAAGGCCTGTTAATGGGTGTGATTGGGAGGATCAAGATTATCCCAGCAAATATAGTACATGGTAGTTGCTTCCACCGCACTTCAGCTCTGGCAAGGCAACTCTGCTGTCCTAATGATGTTTGGCTTGTCAAACATTGCATTAGTACTGTTTCCATGATATGATCAACTTAATCGCAAGAACCTACTTCTGAGGTGACCTGGGTGATCAAGGCAACCTGGGCTATTATAATTTTATGAAAACCATGCTTTACTCCAATTATTTTGACCGGCAACAATGATTCTTGCAATAAAGAAATTTTTAGGGCTTGGCTTTGTATGAAAATTGCACCCTGCTTGATAAGGATTTCAAAGCAAAAGCACATACCGGTATTGTATTCCCTGTGAATTGCCTCTCACTTAAGGGTGTTACCTTACTTTTCCATGAAACTCTATCACAGTCCATTGTTATGATCTTTATTAATGTTGTTATCAGTATTATTTTTATTGTTTTTATTATATTATACTATAAAAGGTTTCAAAATAGCAGCCTGCATGTTAACTTTTCACCAAAGAAATAGAAAATGTCATGCTTTGATCGGCCAACTGAAATCAAAGTTGCTGTAATGTTGTAGTAAACATTTCATATTAGACAATATACTGCCAAGAAACATTTTAGAAACTTTTTGGAAATGTTTTAAAATGAGTAGAAAGAGTAGAAAAAGGTTTGGAAATTTAAAGTGTGCTTCAAAAGTTGAAAAGGAGAATTATTGTTCACCTTAAACTACTACATGTAATTATTTTACGCATTTGTTCAAGCGTGAAACATGCATGTTTGTCTAGACAAACCGTTGCATTGCTGCCCTTATGTTTCTGCACTTGTAATCAAGATTTATTTTGCACAAAAAACTTGTTTAGTGCTGTTTGCGAAGCCTTTTCCCTTGTTCAAGTTAAAGTCAGTTTTGTATTCATATTGTTCGACAGAACAGATTTCCCACGTTTGTTCTCTGCCCTGGTTTGTGAGTGAAGAAGCACCACGGTTTGTCTTTGTCTGAAGGGGAATTGTTGCAATGAAATACGTTAATCAAAATGAAGATTCTGATGGTGACATTATTTTGGCAGTTCAAAGCATGTGTTTTGTTCCAATTCTTTTTAAAATCAATTTATATTTTCAAGGTTTCTCAAGGAAGAAAGTGAAATTTCAATTCAGAAAGGTTTTGGTTACATGTCATACATGCAAATTGCGTAAAGTGGAAACAAGTGATTCATTATTGACAACCGGGAAAAAATAAGCCTTGGCAAAAAAAGCCTGCAGATTCAACCCAAAAGCTGTGATTTTATTTTGAACCCTGTATAAGTTGATAATTCCCGATTCACCCTTTTGCTGCACTGTGGATGTTAAAAGGAAACAGAACATTCTTTTTTCTGTCATCAGATCAACTGCAAGCTGGAGCCTCGCAATTTGAGCACAGTGCTGCAAGACTGAAACGCAAGATGTGGTGGCAGAATTGCAAGGTTTGTTCATTTCTCTATTGACTGCTTTACTTTTTGATGAACCTGTTGCAGAAGCCCCTCTTTTGTGTTTACTTTAAAGACTACTTTTCACTAGCGACAGTCACTAAAAGTCATGTCCTAAAAATTTTGTTTTATTACCCCATTAAATAAAATTAAACTCATCGCTAATGATGAGCTTGGGAGCAGGTGCCTAAAAGGTTAGTAGGGGGCCAAATGCAATAAGCAGATAGGAGGTATCCATGGCAACCCTGGAAGTGGGAAGAGCAAGAGCAGCCACTAACCGGCACCGTCACACTGAATAAATTCAGTGGAGATACTTACCTAAGAGAATACTTTTTCTGTTGTTTCAACTTTGTAAGCATACATTACCATACCCAAAAAGAAAAGAAAAACAAAAATTACCTGAGATGAAAAATTAACTACAACAGACTCATTCTTCAAATAATCAATTAATTAATAGAATCTTGAGGGGGTGGAGTACATTGACCTGCCTTGACTGTATAATATAATCAAAAAAATTAGCACGTGTTTTGGGTGACCCCTCAGGTGGTCTTCATGACCCCCTGCTTGAAAGAATTAACTGGAATGATGTACACTCCCATGTCATCTGAGTTGCTGCTCTGCCATCTCAGAGTCAGATATCACTTTGTGGTCTGTTTTAGCGGAGCTTCATGTGCTGCACGAAGCGCTGCGTGTGGGCGGAGCCCCATAGCTAAGGAAATGTGGTAATCTACCCATCGAAGAAAATTTGGTAATCATGTGACCGTACACCGACCGTCTGTGCGCACCACAGGCATACAATTGTAAAATACATTACAACTTCACGCCGATTTAAGTGTGTACCCCAAATTTTGGGGTTATCAAGTATTCATATATTCAGGCTATTGTTCTTGCCATTGTCGATTACCTTCCGAAGAATCCACGAGCGGAATTCCTTTGATTTAGGTGCGATATATCTCTTTTGTTTCGAATTTTGTTGCTTGATTGACTTTTTAATCCCCATTGTTACCTGATGAGTATTAAATTTATCCATTAAAATACTCAGACTTGCCTGTTAAATTTGCTGCAGTCTGTGGGAACGCTTACAAGTCTTTTAAGCGTGGCGGACAACTCGGGTTGCATAACATATTTTCGGTCACGCACCGTATTACAAAGGAAACAAGCCTGATAAATTTGAAGTTGATTAAAGCTTATAAATACCTGGAAAATAATACTCTCTTGCCTTGAAAATAAATTGGCGTTTTAAAGAATTGCTGCGGAAGTTATTTATTAGAACGTTTTATTCATTCAGTAGCTCTGCAATCAAGAGTGAACAACTCTTTTTCAAATGTAAACAACACAAGCGGTGAATGCATTTAACGGGATGACACAGTTTTATTAGAGTGTAGTTTCACTTTTTTGGACATTTTCGCTTGCCTTTCAGTTTTTTTTTGTTGAACAAATCCTTTCGTTTCAGTTACGTGACTGCAGGGCCCGAAATAACCGCGTATTGTCAGTTCACCGATTAGCATGACAACTTGATTCACGGAGAAGTCGAGTGAGACGGGAAATATCTAAAATCAAAACAAGAGCTGTAATCTACAGATCAAAACTTGCGGAGTTCATAGTTCATCGAAATAATTTTGTAGAAACGCTTGTATAGTTTCATTGCTCTGGAGAAATGAATAACTGTTATGATTGAATGAATGGATAACTCTCAGCCGGATTTTATTAAGCGATAGGCGAGAAAAAATGCTTCAGCAGCTTGCTTTGTACTTCGAAACCTCGGCAAGAAAAAAAATCCAATCTCGGTCCACAGTGGTTGAAATTTCTCGTTCAAGATCTCTTTTTGAAGCTCTCATAATTCTCCTTTCTGAAAAATACGTGTCCAAGTCGAAGACGTTTTGCGAAAGACTTAAATCCATAAACTTCTACTGCAATATGTGCGATAATTCTCTGCAGTTTTATTGACACACTTAGAACAAAAGGATACCTTTCAAATTTCGCGGCCCTGGGCAGCTTAATTAAGCCATTGTTCAGTTCCTTTGAATTCGCTTCTGAGTCTTCCGCCATAAAATCTCACCTTCTTTGAACCGAGTCAAAACGAGCACTCTCGAAGGGAAAGTCCGGAGGAATAAATTGAGCCTTCAGGGTACAAAATCCAGCGGTTATGCCCATTTCTGAAATACACACTTAAATCGGTGTGAAGTTGTAATGAACTCAATCTACAGGTATGACAACCCAAATGCAATTCAAGGTTTTATTTGGAAGGAAATCACAGTCGGCTTTGGATGGCTACCAGTGGTGTATGAGAATTCTTCTTAGATCACAGCCTTGAGTGATTTAAGGGAGCCTTGTGCTCCGAACCTGTGAAATCCATCGTGACCAGCATATCTTTTTCACAAAAAAAAAAAAAACCAACATTTTCTAGTCACCCAAGAGCAAAATTAAGGTGCTAGTGGCCACCAGGTATTGGTAGAGCACAGCCCTGATGATCAGAGTTTTTTGGAGAGAAGGAAAATAGACTAAAAAAAGTTTTCTTCGAACATAGAGGACTTCATGTTAAACTTCATAATGAACTTGCTCTAAACAGCTTATTATTTCAAAATCTTGTACTTCCACATGAAATCCCCAGATGTGTCAAAATAATAAAAGTTCTTGTGTGGCATGTTATTTTGTTGATTTCTTTCCTAATCTTTTGATCCCTTGCACTGTTAGTGGCTTTGTGGAAGGATATAATTTTCTTTTTTTTTTCTGTTCTTCTTATACAGATGTGGATCATTCTCATTGTGGTCATTGTTGTTATTATTGCTGCCATTGTCAGTAAGTCTACTTGTAAATATATTACATAACGGTAGAGACTGACGTAAGTGAAGTACTGATAACTGTAATAATACGGCGGGTCAAGGAATTGGAGAAGGTGTTTGTTATAACAAGTGTTAGCCTGCAAATACAGCGATCGCTCCTCACTCCTTGACGCAAGGGACATTTCACATAAAAGATGTCTGCTCCTCAACGACAGAAATGCCATATTGATGACATAAAATCTGTCCAGAATCTGGTCAGGAGCTGTCATTGGTCAAAGTATTATTTCTATTCTCGTTGCTATTGTTCATGAAGTACAGACAAAACACAAAAGATCACAGAGGTCAAATGTAAATGCCACAAATCTACTACAAAACAGTCAAAATTATATAAATATATATAGTCTTCTTCAGAGGAAATGTTTGAGTTTTGCTGTGGCTTGTTTGCAGAAGAATGGAGAACTTAATTGCAACCCCATGAGTACCAGATTACAGCTGTTTGGGGTAACACGCCACCTGTGTTGTCAAAAACATTTCAGGATTTTGTTTTTTTCTACAACATCAATCAAACCATTACCATAGCATCCACTGTGTTTGTGAAATAATAGCGGCAATGTACACAAGCAGAAGCTGCAAATATGAATGTTGGTGGTAACATACCGGTTCGTTTTCACCCTCCCAGGGCTTGGAGATTTTATGGTTATTGATGCAGCGCTTTTTTTCTAACAAATGTTCTTGCTTTTTTTCCCTTAGTCTGGGTAGTGGCAAACCAGTCATCTAGTCCCAGTAAAGATGATGATACTACCCCCGCTCCTGCAACAAAACCTACTACATAACATAACAACACGTGCTGCAGTGTTACAACAAGGAACATAAATGAGGGCTTTTTACTATAAAGCTGTTTTTTTTGTAGACATTTTGTTCTAGTTGAAAATGAATTTTTTTTCTTGAAGTGATTTTGAAGTAGCACGATTTTCATTCTTTGTTTAAGATTATGTTCGTAAAGTAGAGTAGAGGGTACTTTTTCATGATCTAGTGTGCCTAATACATTTTGTGAACAAGTAGCCTCTACTTGCTACATTTCTGGACCTAACTGTGGCTTCCATGGTAAATTAAAGAAAAATTAAGATAAGTGTATTCTAAAATCATGTTGACCAAAAATTCATTTCAAACTACAGCACTTGTATATAATAATAATAATAGCTTTCTAGTTTGTTTATGTCAATCACTTTATATGCCTAATGTCCGAGCTGAATGTGTTCACTCTTAACCACATTCAATTGACACTTCTTTGGGGTTTACACCGGTTTTACCAGACAGACTTTTCAACATATGAGTTCACTACTTACGCCTTGCGGGGCGTGTTTTGAGTACAAGGATTGGCTTGCAAAAAATTTTCCATCCTAGCAGGCCTAAGAAACCATTTTCAGCTGTTTTCTCCCTGAACCATTTATGCTACTTGTTGAATTAGCTACAAGAGTTTGCTACACGTTCGCCACACGTTGATACCAGGGCTAAGTTGCTCAAAGCATGGTTAGCTTTAACCATTGGTTAAGCAGTATCAAAACCAATACGTTGTCAAGGTATTTAACGCTGGTTAACGCTAACCATGCTTCGAGCAACTGGGCCCTGGTATGAACGTGTGGCGAAGGTGTAGCAAACTCTTGTAGCTAATTCAACAAGTAGCATAACCTGGTTGGTACCACCTTCTCTGATGTGATGACATTGTCACATATTGAAGGCAAAACATCTCTCTACCCCTAATAGACTGCGGTTTGTGATGAGTCTGTGTGCTGCCTACTGAAAGTATTGACTTACATGTAGTTGGAGATTTGGCGTTGTGTGAACAAACAATTTGTAGCCTTGCAAAGCAAGCCTCATGCAAACAATATACTTCAGGTACATGTCAAATTTTCGAACAAGCAATTTTTTTCTATAAGGCTTAAAGACAAACTTGAGGCAGTGGTGTCTTGTGACTTTTGTCGAGACCAACTTATCAAAGTGGGTCCTGTTTAAGGAGACTTGATTGTAAAAGTTTATCGAGTTTTGTTAAAACAATGTTATGATACTAGCAGTCATGCAGGAGTGTTTGTATTTGTCCTATTTTTTAACACCTAAACTTAAACGTCAGTTTATTTTCAACATCTAAATTTGTATAATTGAGAGAATTAAAGTACTATAAGCGAAAAAATGTCTTCTTAAACTCAGTCATGAAGGGTGGTGGACTTGACATTTTCAGCTTGGATTGAAAGCATCTCTGAAAATAGTTTAGGGAAAATTGCTCTTTGTGCTTAAAAGAAAATACAACGAGACTATATTGTGTTCTTTTTTGTAACTAAAGAAGAATTCAAGAAGGAAAGGGGAACCTGGAACACATTTAAAGATTATCAAGGGTTTGCAGTAAGCTTGTTCTATTTCTCCTCATAGCTATATTGATATGAGGAAGTTAGACTTAATAAATTTTCGCTTAGATGGATTATTCTTTTTCAGGGCTAGAAATTGCCTTTTTTAGTCGACTTGCAAACCTTTATTAGCTTTTCACTGGCGAAAGTAACTTCAGATTGCGAGAGCCGTGGCCACTTGAAAAAGGCGTGTCTTTGACAGTTCAAACAGAAAGCCCAAGCGTGCCACAAAACGTGAGTCATCCTCTGTGCTTACCCAGTAGAGCGGGAACGTACAGCTTAACTGCGTAACTACCAAAAACAGATTCGCGGGTTTCTCAGTGTTAATTTCCAGCCCTGTTTTTAAGGAATTTATGTAGGCACGCTCTTGAAAGTGATCCATCAGGTCAGGCAAGTAAATAAGTGTACATCAACGTAAACACGCAAATCAAGGTCATGGGACAAAGGTTTTTCCTTACATCATGACAATAAGATTATTGTTCTATCTACTGTGTAGTTACATTGGAAGCTGTCCTGACGGACGCTGTCGTAAGCGGACAGCTCTATTTACGGCCACTTTCACAAAACCCCGTTTTTCTCAACTCCCAAACAAACTCTGTATTTTTAGATTCCCGTAAGCGTCCAGCTCCAGTTATGGACACCTTTTTCACCCCCCGAGGGTGTCCGCTCGCGAGAGCTTCCATTGTATTGTTTCTGTTCTTTTTGAAGTTCAGGTTCCTTAACGACTTCACTGTAGGGGATTAGTTAAGTAACGCATATAACAATCAATAAAATGTATTATTTACTTTCTCGGAGTTTTGTTCAGTGTTCATGCAGCTTCACTGCCAATGACGCGTTTTCGTCGCGCGCCATAAGAGCACTACAGAAACTCCCGGATAGGATAGCAAAGGTATACCGTAAAGCAGCGAAAATAATCCTTTATCCCCTCTTACCACAGATACGTTAATTTAGCCCCCCTCCTTACCACTGATACACGTCTCCTCCCTTATCCCACGGATACCTGCCTTTCTTTAGCCCTGATATACGTCCCCTAACTTCCATTTGATATACCTCCCTTTCTTTACTCCTGACATTCGTCCCCTTCCGTTTCCATGATACACCTCCCCTTCCTTTCCCCTGATATATCTCGCTTTCAGTTTACCCGTATACGTCCCCTTCCCTTTCCCTGATACACCTCCCCTCCCGACTTTCCCCCGGATATAAGGCCCTTCCTTACCCCAGGTATTCTTCCCCCTTTTACCCTGAGTACATTATCCTCTATCTTTCTTCAGATACATACCCGTTCCTTTCTCCGGACATACCTTCCCTCGCTTATTGTGTATTTAAAGTAAGAGAAGCGTTTATAAATTTTTAAGGGAAAAGACTCAAGAACCTTAAGAGATAAAAAGAAGCGATTCTGATTGTGGCTTTTCGTCTCTGTTTTCTTTTACATCGTGGGCAAACAATCATCTGTTCTTTTCGTTTTTGTTGCTAGATCTTGTAGTCGTTTACTTCCACTTTTACTAGCTTCAGTTAGCCCCTGATTAAAACAAGAACTCTCCACATTCTTTGCAACAACCTTTGATAATCTGCAAAACTCTGTGAGCGTTGCAAGCCAGGTTTAATTCGTAGGTGGTAAAACGCCCATCTCGTTTTACAGCAATGTTGCAAAACAAGTTGCACGTTTTGAGCAAAGGCTTTTTTAACGACGCATATCAACCTGAATTGAGGCCTTTTTGCTGTTAATGAGCCTTGACTGCAGCCATAGGCATTACATAATCATAGGCTCCTGGCCTTGGTCATGGTTAGTTCTTACGACTGGTAATAAATCATGCCTAAACAGCTCAGGGCTTGAAGCGGTAGGGCTCACATTCAAGTACCTCTATAGCAAGCTGAATATCGTGATCTTCAGTCCACTCCATCTGCATTAAAATAGGAACAAATTATTAAATACGAATGGCAAGTTGCGCGCAAAAATAAACAAGTTCCTTCATCCTACTTTATACAGGGCTTTATTTTGTCGAATAAATGGTAACCAATTAACACGTATTTTTTTCATTTTGGCCCACAACTTCAGCAGAAAAAATAAACTAAAAACTTCTTGAATGAAGAAAAGGGTAAAAGCCGATGTTCAGATGGTGAGAAAATACTTAAATGCAGGAGCCTATTACTTGTTAAATGTTATTATTTTATAGCTGGAAATTCTAATGCATCAGTCAATTCCACCAGCGCCCAGCCCCCCCTCCCCCCCCGGACAACATGCAGGGCATTTGCCCACCTTGTCAGTCCCGCGGGTGGGGCATTTGCAAATTTTGCACTGCCCGGGGGCCGGGCATTTGCTAACCCCCGAGCCATTCCCGAGATTTTGACACGCACGCGGTTTTCTATACTATCAGAAGGTTTTACTGGCCAAAAAGCAGATTGGCTCATCTGTCAAGGACAGGAATAAATTGTAGAGGGCTGTAAAGGCATGATCTCGATTTTACATGTATGTATGAATTTCTTCGTTGCTTGAAGCCAGAATTGCGTAGCGAAATTAGAGTTATCGATGTGAATCAACATTTTTTGGTTATTGAATCAAATTTCTGTTGATATTATTTGAAGAACATTCTTTCATATTTGTAAAACTATTCATAACATATAACTTTACAGCGCTCTATTAATTTTAATGTCAATAATTTTATATCAATACTAAAACCGTAAACCGGTGCATGTCGTCGCGGGGTGAAGTCTTAATTAGAACAAAGGAAGACGTTAATTGAAACAAAAAATCGCACATTAAAATCCTTAAAATGGCACTACTTGACTGTGCGAGCAGTGAAAAATGTTGCAGTGTTGACGGAGGACGGGGCATTTGTCCTCTTTTTTCGCCCCCACCCCGAGGGAATTGACAGCTCAAGAGTCCCCACCCCCGGGAATTTGCCATCCGGGGGTCAGCCCAGGGGCGGGGGGGGGGGGTGGGGCTGGGCGCAGGTGGAATTGACTGATGCAGTTGTACCACTTGCTACACAAGCTCATGTTATATTCAATCATAAAAATAATAGTGTTAAAGTAAGTACAGGGGCGGATGCAGGATTTTTTTTAGGAGGGGGTGCACTCGTCTCTTGCTCTACTTCAACACCAATAAACCACATAGTTTTTTTTTTGGCAGAATACCAGTTGTATTAGAAAACCGTAGGTCATCTCGGAGGGGGGGGGGGGTGCGCACCCCCTGCACCCTCCCCCTAGATCCGCCCCTGAAGTAATTGAAAAAGGTTTACCATTTGAAGGAAACTAGACACTCCAGAAACAGATCGAAGCGGTATTCTGTTATAAAATAAAGATGTTTTGAAGACGAAAACACGAATAAAAAACTCACGTTCTCGAGACGTCGCGACGTGCAGACGACGTAGGTTGGACGGCTGAGACATATGCTAATTAGCCCAGAAACGGGCAACTTCTATTTCCTGTTGCCGTCGTCCACCTTACCGTCCACCCTAAGGTCCGTAAAGTAGAATCACGTCGTCCTGCAATCCACAAGCTTCGGCAGGTATAAATCTACTGCTTTAAGCAATTTTTGAAGTCCTTTGCATTTTCTTAACCTCGTTAAGCCAGGTATCGTTCCTTTTTTCTCCTAACAAGCGATGCGACTAATGGATTGTTTTTACTTCGAAGAATGACAGCAGCTGTGGAGGCCGAGCGAGCGAACTCGTAAGTGATGAATTTATTTGTACGTATGTAGGTAAGGCACATCATATATCTTTAATATAGAGGAAATAAACTTTACATTGGAAAACAGCTATCTTATCAGAATGTCTCTTTTTCAAATCTAAACTCGGACAGACACTCTGGACTCGGTCATCTCATCCAGGTTGAATAATCTTCGTACGGAAAGCAGGTGTTTTTCCCCTCGAAAGGTCAGACAACACAAAAAATTCTTCATCGTCAATGAAATTAGACGTACGGCTAAAAAATAAGATCTTGCATTGTTTTAAAAGACGCCATTGCGAAAAACTTTGTTGCGAACGAACATCACAGTTTTACATTTGTGTCATCCTCGGAGACCCAGGGGCAGATAGTGGGGGCGAGGGAAAGTCTAAACGGGCGGAAAAATGTGGCACGGAGAAAAGTAAAGAACGGCGAGAAGAGCTCTTCTCGCTGTTCTTTACTTTTCTTCGTTCCATATATATTTTTCCGCCCGTTTAGACTTTCCCTGGCCCCCTTTATCTGCCCCTGGGTCTCCGAGGATGGATTTGTGTTTACAATCAGTGCCGTCGTCGTCGACTACCGACCGATGTTTCCTTTTTCCCACCGAAACCGACGGTCTCGTTCCAGTCTTTTCCCAGTCAACAGACGTCCAAGTAAAGTCGGTACAATATATGTTCCCATACACGAAGTACCTTCTTTTCTTGACTCAACACCCCCTTGCCAAGGGGGTGTTGATCGCAGGCTCAGTTCACCGTTGCACTGGAAGGTATGGCGGCAGATGTGTCGTAGCGAGGGAACAAGTTATTTCCTCCACGACTTACTCGTTGTCTTGCAATAGTTATGCCCCTGTTAACTTTCATAAGCGATATCCTAGCATGAGCACAAATTGCGATTGCGAAGGGATGTCTGGGTTAGTTGATCGCGGTCGGTTTCAAATGACGTCACTTCCAAGTTCCTTAGAGAGGAAAGGGAAGTTTCTTTGCTGTTGTCGTTCACAGTGTTTACTTACTGGAAATCGTCAAAATGTAAGAAAATTTTGCTTTTTTTATTCAGAATCGTACACTTAACCGTTTTGTGTTGACGACTTTGACTTGGTTCCTATGCTGAAGTCGTTTGTTACTTTTTCCGACAGGTGTCCCAAGCGTAATATGAGAGTTTGTACGGGAAAAATAGAGTTTGAAACTTAGATGAAATAAATGAAGTAAAAGCGATTAAAGTTATCAATAAAGTGTAAATATTGTTACCTGGAGTCGTTGTCTTTGTTTTTGTGAAGTTTCAGCACAATTTGAGTACTTTTACATCATCTGATCATGACCTGACAGTGTAATAATTATCATTACACTGTCAGGTCAGATGATGTAAAAGTACTCAAATCGCGCTGAAACTTCACAAAAACAAAGGCAAGGACTCCAGGTAACAATATTTACACTTTATTGATAACTTTTATCGCTTTTACTTCATTTATTTCATCAAAGTTTCAAACTCTATTTTTCCCATACAAACTCTCATATTACGCTTGGGACACCTGTGTTTTTCCTTGCCACTGCACCCTTCGATACAAGCAAGCGGCTTTCGGTTACTGAAATATTGAGAACTGTATTTCCTTTCCTTCTCAGGTCGAACAAACGGTTAGAACAGACGCAGGCTGAAGTAAATGAGGTAAAGTAGCCTCACCTTTTACATGTTTGGTTAAAGAAACTGTTAAACCACAGCGCCCCCGCACAATGTGTGTGTAGCCGATTGTTATGCAGCTATCAATGTTATGCCTGAGGGGGGGGGGCACGGGATAGGATGGGGACTTTAATCAAAAATGAAAATTTGGGCTCAAACTTCCCAACCCTTGGGATAAGATTTCAGTTCAAAGTTCCCCACCTCGGGATAAGGTTTTGAGTTCAAAGTTAACCATCAGAGAGGGAATTTCAATCCAACTGAGGTAAAGAATACGTGCTTACATTTGAGAAGTCTTTTTCATAGCTTGCGCTGCTCCGGTGCATGGTAGTGGCAAGTTCTGCTCTCTTTAATATATTTAATAAACTAAAAAAACTTCGAAAACAAGTTTCAATTTGATTTTGTTTTTTTAATAATAATTGGAACTCAGGTGATGAATTCACAAACTCTTCTATTTCATATTTAGCGATGATCTTGGCTCTAAAACCATAAATGTTTGGAAGGATTTGTTTGCTCCTACAGTCCCACAAATAGAGTTTTCCAATAATTATAAAATAGTTCAGCAATTGAAGTGAAGGGCAATCATTTTCCGTCAAAATTCCAAAGAGCACATTTTCCAAGCAGAGACAAATTCGTTGATCAAAATAAGGTACCAATATAGTTCAAATTCACTCCAAAACTGTTTAGAGCGTGAGCAGTGATAGAACAAATGGGTTAATGATTCGGGTTGATTGTCACAGAAAGTACATAAATCATTTGTTCTGAAACCTATTTTACACAACTTTGTATTTGTGTAAAGAATTGAGTTAATTACTCTGTACTGGAAGGCTTTAACATATGATTCGACAATGATAGAGTGTAGCAGCTTAAACATTTGCTTTAGATTGTCGCTGTTAAAGTGAAAGTTACTCTGTAATTTTTGAATAATATTGGGCGGTTTAGCTTCTTCTCTGATGAGTAGGTTGTAGTATTCCTTTGATTTCCCTTTCGTAACCTCAAAATTATTGTCACCCACTACAACAGTTGGAGAGTTTATCGAAGGATACCTGTCATAACTTCTTAACAATAATGGAATGGACCTACGTAAGCCAGCCCATTCTAAAATGTTTGTTTTGCATATTTTTTTAGACAGTTGATTATAAGAATCAGTACTGTTCAGACTAAAAAAAAGATCTTGAATGCAAATGACTCTCGCATTAACATAGTGTTTATGATAAACCAGCTTGTTTTCTACTTTTATTTCTTTGTTATTCCATATTATTGTTTTCCAATCTTCTTCAGTGGCAAACGTCTTACGAAATTGCAACCACCATAACAAAAGTTCCCGATAAAATTGAGAAGGAATTGTGTAATCCGAGATATTATAGTTGCAGTTAAAAAAGAACAATCCCCCAATGGAGCTCAGTATGTGTTGTAGGTAGCTTTTCCAAGTTCCATTAGTCCCACTGAAGATACGTTTTAACCAAGCTTATATTAATGATTTAACCATACATTCGAGATCAACCATTTTTAGCCCTCCCTCTTCGTATTCACTTATAACTGAAGCTCTTGTTACTTTATCTACACCTTTCCAGAGAAATTTAAGGCCTCGAACTGATTACTCTACAGTGATTACGCTTTGTTTAGATTTGTTTTGTTTTGTTACGGTTTTATTTTTTGTAGGCGGTAGGCATTATGAAAAATAATGTCGAAAAAGTGTTGAAAAGAGAGGCAAATCTGTCAGAGGCTGAAATTCGTGCTGGTAAGTAATTTTGATAATTATTTTGTGTTTTTTCTTTTTTAAAAATTTATGTTTATTTACTTGATAATAAGGGAATAGACCATCAAGTTAAAGATTGATTCCAAAATCTGTAGCTAGAAGCCGCTGACATGTTAAACTCGACATCCCAGAGGTTA
>NC_133201.1:4677700-4702700 GCF_958299795.1 Porites lutea
AAGAGAGGCGATTAATCAAGGGATGGCTATTATTCAAGAAAATACAGTAAATTAATGTTAAGTTACAGTCAAGGCAGGTCAGATCAAGTGTCCCCCCCCCAAGATTGTATTAATGAATTTGTTATTCTTAAGTTAAATTGGTAGATTTCAGATTCATCTCTGCATTATTGCATGACTAGTGAGCCGTGAATTCACACACTAGGCACTTATTAAATTTCCTCGAAGCAATTTTAACCATTCAAAAATTTCAATCTGACCAGATACAGAGAAGTTCTTGTAAAAATATTCACTTCTCATTACGCATGCAGGAATGCCAATTTGAATTTGACACTAGTTACAGGAACAACTAAGGATTTGTTGTAGTTAATTTTTTATCTCAGATAATGTTTATTTTTCCTTTGTTTCAACTTCATAAGCATACATAATTACCATACCAAAAACAAAAGAAAAACAAAAATTACCTGAGATAAAATATCAACTACAACAGATTCATTTTTCAAGTAATCAATTCATTAATAGAATCTCGGGTGTTACGCTTGACCTGCTTTGACTGTATAATATAATGAAAAAAAATTAGCACGTGTTTTGGGTGACCCCTCAGGTGGTCTTCATGACCCCCTGCTTGAAAGAATTAACTGGAACAATGTACACTCCCATGTCATCTGAGTTGCTGCTCTGCCATCTCAGAGTCAGATATCAGTTTGTGGCCTGTTTTATCTTCTTACACCTTTGTACAACTAATGGCAAATTGCATAGTGAATGACGTACACCTTTTATCTATCAAGGTTTTGCTCGAAGAAAAATAAGGACAATTTTCCACTGGCTGAGTGTAACAAAACAAGTGGAAAATGTTTTTTCTTACACACTACTGGGGGCCTGGGTATAGGTCATGTGACCAAAAGGTGGGCAGTTGCTTTTGCTCGTCCGCCATTTCTGACCTTCCCACCCACCCACCTTAAGATTTCAGTTTTGTTGGCTGTTTTTAATGTAATAAATTATGCAACTTTGTAACTTTGTTAGAGCCCCACCTTTCTAGGGGTATTTTTTGTGTACATTTTTATGAATTTGGAATAAATGTCTGGTTACGGCAGTTGGCTTGGCACGGCTACCAGTGGTGTGTGAGAATTCTTCTTAGATCCCAGCCTTGAGTGATTTAAGGGAGCCTTGCGCTCTGAACCTGTAAAATCCAAGGTGACCAGCATATTAGAGCCATTTATACGAGGAAAAATAAGACGCGTCTTAGCTAAGCCGCTTCTTATTTTAGACGAAATGTGCCGTTTATACGGAAAGTTCGCGTCTTATTTAAGACGCGTCTTATGTAAGACGCGTCTAATATTTTTTCTCGTATAAATGGCCCTATTGTTTTCACAAAAAAAATCCAATATTTTCTAGTCACCCAAGAGCAAAATTAAGGTGCTAGCTGCCACAAGGTATTGCTAGATCACAGCCCTGATCATCGGCTTTTTTTGGAGAGAAGGGGAATAAACTAAAAAGTTTTCTTTGAACATTAAGGATTTCATGTTAAACTTCATGACGTACTTGCTCTAAACAGTTTCTTACCTGCATTTAAAAATATTGTACCTCGGCATGAAATCTCCAGATGTGGTAAAGTAACTAAAACTTCTTATGTGGCATGCTCTCTTGTTGATTTCTTTCCTAATGTTTTGATTCTTGGCACTGTTAGTGGCTTTGTAGTAGGATATAATTTTCTTTTTTTTTCTGTTCTATTTATACAGATGTGGATCATTCTCATTGTGGTCATTATTGTTATTATTGCTGCCATTGTCAGTAAGTGTACTTGTAAATATATTGAATGAGGGTAGAGACTGACGTAGGTGAAGTACTGATAACTGTGATAATACGGCGGGTCAAGGAATTGGAAAAGGTGTTTGTTATAACAGCTGCTAGCCTACGAGTACAGCCATCTCTCCTCACTCCTTGATGCGAGGGATGTTTCACAGGAAAGATGTCTGCTTCTCAATGACAGAAATGCCATATTGATGACATAAAATCTGTCCAGAATCTGGTCAGGAGCTCTCACTGGTCAAAGTATTATTTCTATTCTTTTTGCTATTGTTTACGAATTACAGACAAAACACAAAAGGTCACAAAGGTCAAATGTAAATACGACAAATCTACTACAAAACAGTCAAAATTCCTGGAATAGATATATTCTTTGAGGAAGCGTTTGAGCTTTGCTGTGGCTCGTTTGCAGAAGAACACAAAACTTAATTGCAACCCCATGACTACCAGATTACAGTTGTTTGGGGTAACACGCCACCTGTGTTGTCAAAAACATTTTAGGATTTTGTTTTTTCTGCGACGTCAATCAAACCATTACCATAGCATCCACTGTGTTTGTGAAATAATGGCGGCAATGTACACAAGCAGAAGCTGCAAATGTAAATGTTGGTGGTAACATACCAGTTCGTTTTCACCCTCCCAGGGCTTGGAAATTTTATGATTATTGATGTAGCACTTTTTTTCTAACAATGTTCTTGCATTTTTTCCTTAGTCTGGGTAGTGGCAAACCAGTCATCTAGTTCCAGTAAAGGTGATACTACCTCCGCTCCTGCAACTACAAATGTACCTCATAACATAACACGTGCTGCAGTGTTACAACAAGGAACATAAATGACTGCTTTTTACTTTTACTTCAATATGTGACATTGTCACATATAGAGGGCAAAACATCTCTCTACCCCTAATAACTTAAACTGTGGTTTGCGGTGATTCTTTGTGCTGCCCACTGAAAGTATTGACTTACATGTAGTTGGAGATTTGGCGTTGTGTGAACAAACAATTTGTAGCCCTGCAAAGCAAGCCTCACGCAAACAATATACTTTAGGTGCATATCAAATTTTCGAACAAGCAATTTTTTCTATAATGCTTAAAGACAACCTTGAGGCAGTGGTGTCTTGTGACTCTTGTCGAGACCAACTTGATAAATTTTCGCGTAGACGGATTATTCTTTTTCAGGGCTAGAAATTAGGTTTTTTGGTCCACTTACAAAGCTTTGTCAGCTTTTCACTGGCGAAAGTTACTTCAAATTACTGTAATGTTGTCCTCGAGGGCCGTGGCCACTTGAAAAAGTCGTGTCTTTGACAGTTCAAACAAAAACCCCAAGCGTGTCACAAAACGTATTAAAGTCATCCTCCGTGCTTACGCAGTACAGCAGGATTACGTACAGCTTAACTGCGTAACTCCCAAAAACAATTTTGCGGGTTTCTGAGTGTTAATTTCTAGCCCTGTGTTATAAGGAATTTATGACGTAGACACGCTATTGAAAGTGATCCATCAAGCAAGTAAATAAGTGTATCAACGTAAACACGCAAATTAAGGTCATAGGACAAAGGTTTTTCCTTACACCATGACAGTAAGATTATTGTTCTGTCTACTGTGTCGTTACAGTGGAAGCTGTCCTAACGGAGGCTGTCGGAAGCGGACAGCTCTACTTACGGCCGCTATCACGAAACCCCGTTTTTCTCAACTCCCAAACAACCTCTGTATTTTTAGTTTCCCGTAAGCAGCCAGCTCCAGTTATGGACACCTTTTTCACGTCACGAGGGTGTCCGCTCACGAGAGCTTCCACTGTATTGTTTCTGTTCTTTTTGAAGTTCAGGTTCCATAACGACTTCACTGTAGGGGATTACTTAAGTAACGCATATAACAATCAATAAAATGTATTATTTTATTTTCTCGGAGTTTTGTTCAGTGTTCATGCAGCTTCGCTGCCAATTTCGTCGCGCGCAATACGCGCACTACAGAAGGTCCCGGATAAGATAGCAAAGGTATACCGTAAAGCAGCGAAAATAATCCTTTATCGATATCCCCTCTTACCACAGATACGTCAATTTTGCCCCCCTCCTTACCACTGATACACGTCTCCCCCCTAACCCCACGGATACTTCCCTTTCTTTACCCCTGATACACGTCCCCTTCCTTCCATTTGATATAACTCCCATTCTTTACTCCTGACATTCGTCCCTTTCCCCGCTACACCCCCCCTTCCTTTCCCCTGATATTACCTCCCTTTCCTTACCCCTGATATAAGTCCCCCTCCCGACTTTTCCCCGGATATAATATTAATATTAATAATAATAATAATAATAATAATAATAATAATAATAATAATAATGAGTCTTTATTTCATCAAAAGATAAAACTACATATCTTATGTTACAATAATACAGAAGATAAAAAAACTATGATAAAAATATAAATATATATTTAAAAAAAGTATGTCATTACAATAAATGGAGCTTAAAAATCAACCTATTTACGAAGGTGTTCATAAAACGCTCTGTATTAATTTTTGGGCGTGCGCAGCTTTTTTTCCTAAGATTATGTACATAAGTCTTCTGGACAGGAATGATATCTTTCATTGGGTGGCAATCCGTTGATATTAATTTCTTTAAAATGTTTGGGTCTTGTTTATTTAAAAGGTTCTTGATAAAAACTGGAAATGAAAGTCCTTTCCTTACCCCTGGTATTCTTC
Source organism: Porites lutea (assembly GCF_958299795.1). Lineage (NCBI taxonomy): Eukaryota > Metazoa > Cnidaria > Anthozoa > Scleractinia > Poritidae > Porites > Porites lutea. Next base: position 4,682,199 of record NC_133201.1, read on the forward strand.
CCCCTTTTACCCTGGATCATTATCCTCTATCTTTCCTCAGATACACTCCCCCTTTTTTTACTCCAGACATACCTTCCCTCGCTTATTGTGTATTTAAAGTAAGAGAAGCGGTTATAGATTTTTAAGGAAAAGACTGAAGAATCTTTGGAAATGAAAAGAAGCGATTCTGATCATGGCTTTTCGTCTCTGTTTCCTTTTACATCGTAGGCAAACAATCATATCTGTTCTTTTCGTTTTTGTTGCTAGGTCTTGTAGTCGTTTACTTCCACTTTTACTAGCTTCGGTTAGCCCCTGATTAAAAGAAGAACTCTCCACATTCTTTGCAACAACTTTTCATAATCTGCAAAAATCTGTGAGCGTTGCAAGCCAGGTTTAATTCGTAGGTGGTGAAACGCCCATCTCGCTTTACAGCAATGTTGCAAAACAAGTTGCACGTTTTGAGCCTGAAAGGCTTTTTTCACGACGCATGTCAACCTGAATTGAGGTCTTTTTGCTGTTAATGAGCCTTGTATGCAGCATAATCATAGGCTCCTGGCCTTGGTCATCGTTAGGTGTCCTAAGAGACGATTTGCCTGAAAATTGGGGCAAAACCTCGGGGTGGGGGGGGGGGGTACTCCTTTATATAAGCCATATAGGTATGTGCCGCCTTAAAGGGTATGGTTTTTGGGCCTTTTTGGTTTGAAAACGGGTACAGACTTTGCCCATTTTGGTCTGGAATCGGGTAGGGTTTTCGAGGGAACTTTGGGAGCTTATGAACGTTTTATTTATCCTTTTAACTCCAAATGAATAAGAGCAAAATAGAAATATGCATTTTGTTTGCGCTTTAATCCAAGTAATCATAACATAATTTCTGCCCAAAGGTCAGGTCTGAAATTGGGTATGAATTTTAGATCTGAAAATGGGTGTGAAAAATGACATTTTTTGGTCTGAAATAGGGTCAGGATTTGGAGAACCGGGAGGCATACCCCACCAAGAATTCCCAGGGATTCCCCTTCGGGAGGGGGAAAAACCATACTCTTGGGTGCCAAATTTGTTTTCTTTCCTAATGTGAAATTCGTGATATTTCGCAGCGAAGCCGCGGCCGCGAGGCTTGAAGCGCCGGAAGGGAGCCTCTCGGTAGGATTTGGTTGTTGCATTTTACCCCTGAAGATTGGCTAAAATTGCATTCACCCCTGAAGGCTAGCGCTTCCATAAAATATTGCTCACTCCTGAAGAATACGGGTTTACCCCTGAAGGATTTCGTGAAAGTTAAAGCTTCACCCCCAAATAATTTCATATTTTTTTACTCTACTCCTAAAGAAATCCTCAATTTTTATAACTTTTTCCTGGAGAATTCCATGGTTCCTCAACCGGGGGGTTGCGGATATTAAATGCAATAGTCCATTATCAAAACGTGCGCACAGGTTATTTCATCCCATGACTGCAAAATAGTCCACTTCCGGCTGACGTGCGTCGGTCAAAAACTCCCACGTCGCGCGTGTAATTTTACTTGACGCTGCTGTCTCCGTCTTACCCAGGGCGGATCGCTCTGGTCTTACCGGCTTGACTTTCACGCGGGTGTTGACACAGGTAGCCCAAGCTCGAAATATGAGCATCGGCGAGCATCGGCATTGTTGCGTAACATTCAAAATATAAGGATTTGTATGGGAAAAAAGCCTATCGTTTCCGTAACCTACGAAAATGAAAGGATTTCAATAAAAAACAGCTTACCTTACTTAAAATGTGTGTTACGTCTCTCCTGTGTGGTCCACGGGCCGATTTATGGCCGTTTTAGGGGTTTTATGTAAACGGCTTTCTCTCTACGCAAAAATGCCGAATACTCGCCGATGCTCATATTTCGAGCTTGGGCTACCTGTGGTGTTGATCGCAGGCTCAGTTCACCGTTGTGTTGGAGAACAAGTTATTTCCTCCAAGACTTCCTCGTTGTCTCGCAATAGTTATGTCCCTGTTAATTTTCATAAGCCATATCCTAGCATGAGCACAAATTGATCGTGGGATTGTAGTCTGCGAAGGGATGTCTGGGTAAAGGGTTATCACGGCTCGGTTCAAATGACGTCACTTCCAAGTTCCTTTAAAGAGAGGAAAGGGAAATCGAAGTTTCTTTGCTGTTGTCGTTCACAGTGTTTACTTACTGGAAATCGTCAAAATGTAAGAAAAGTTTGCTTTTTTTATTCAGAATCGTACACTTAACCGTTTTGTGTTGACGAATTTTACTTGGTTCCCATGCTGAAGTCGTTTGTTACTTTTTCCCACAGGTGTCCCAAGCGTAATATGAGAGTTTGTATGGGAAAAATAGAGTTTGAAACTGAGATGAAGTAAATGAAGTAAAAGCGATAAAAGTTATCAATAAAGTGTAAATATTGTTACCTGGAGTCGTTGTCTTTGTTTTGACGAAGTTTCAGCGCGATTTGAGTACTTTTAAATCATCTGACCTGACAGTGTAAATTTATGATAATTATTACACTGTCAGGTCAGATGATGTAAAAGTACTCAAATTGCGCTGAAACTTCGTAAAAACAAAGACAATGACTCCAGGTAACAATATTTACACTTTATTGATAACTTTTATTGCTCTTACTTCATTTTCAAACTCTATTTTTCCCATACAAACTCTCATATTATGCTTGGGCCACCTGTGTTTTTCCTTACCGCTGCACCCTTCAATACAAGCAAGCAACCTTCGGTTACTCAAATATTGAAAACTGTATTTTCTTTCCTTCTCAGGTCGAACAAACGGTTACAACAGGCGCAGGCTCAACTAGATGAGGTAAAGTAGCCTCACCTTTTACATATTTGGTTAAAAAAACGGTTAAACCACAGGGCCCCCACACAATGTGTGTGTGACCGATTGTTATGGAGCTATCAATTTCATGCCCGATTGGGGGGGAACCATGGGATAGGGTGGGGACTTTGATCAAAAACGAAAATTTGGTTTCAAACTTCCCAACCCTTGGGATAAGATTTCAGTTCAAAGTTCCCCACCTTGGGATAAGGTTTTGAGTTCAAAGTTACCCACCAGAGAGGGAATTTCAATCCAACTGAGGTTAAGAATACGTACTTGCATTTGAGAAGTCTTTTTCATAGCTGGTGCTGCTCCGCGGGCCCATGGTAGTGGCAATTTTCGCTCTCTCTGAATATATTAAATAAACTAAACAACTTCGAAAACAAGTTTCAATTTGATTTTGTTTCTTTAATAATTGGAACTCAGGTGATGAATTCACAAACCCAAAAAATATTTGTACCACTCTGACTATATTCTAGAGCCATGTACAAGCGTTCTAGTGTTTTAAAGAATCTAAAATTTCATTCTAGAAACCGTCCCGAAGATTGCCTCTTTTTGATTGGATGTTGTTAACCAAATGGTTAGATAATAACTGCACATGATTCAAGGAAGACTTGGTAAGCGTTCATTGTTAACGACATCCAATCAAAAAGAGGCAATCAGTGGGACAGTTTCTGGCTGGCACGTATGAATCTTGCTATGCATTTTGACCGTTCGAAAACTGGGGGATTTTGATTTTCTGGGAGGGCTAGCTCTGGACCTTTTGGATGGATTTTTGATCGGAAGGTACGGGGAGAAGCGTGAATTTTTCGACCTTTTTGCTGCGAAGTTTGAAAGCGGAGCGCTGCGATGTTCTGGGGGAAAATCGCTCCGGCGCTGGAGCCCTTTCAAAACAAGGATTCCTCCCTTGTCCTTCTGTTATTAGGAACAGTAAACGGCGAACTCAAAATTTTTCAAAATCGCTCAATTAAAACTGCTTTTGAGGCAAAAGGATGACAATATACCACAGGTAAGGTAATGTTTATTTAACATTGATTTATATACATACTTTATAGCGATATATCGTTATAGGTGAAGCAAAAAGTAAATCCAGTACATTTACTATAAAATAATAATTGGTTACACACACGCATTGTGTGGGTGCCCTGTGGTTAAACTGAATTTGTGTGCTGAGAATATTCTGTGTTATGTTAAGTATAAAGCAGCTTAAATTACACTGTGAAATACAGCAGAACACCAAGGCCACATTTACTTATAGGGCTCTTTTTTGGCCTCGAACTGATTACTCTATAGTGATTCTGCTTCATTTAGATTTGTTTTGTTTTGTTACAGTTTTGTTTTTTGTAGGTGGTAGGCATTCTGAAAGTTAAAATCGACAAAGTGTTGGAACAAGACGCAAAACTGTCAGAGCTTGATTCTCGCGCTGGTAAGAAATTTGATTTATTTTGATTATTTTGTGTTTTTTTCTGAAATTAATGTTTATTTACTTGATAATAAGAAAATAGACCATCAAAATTAAAGATTGATTCCAAAATCTGTAGCTACAAGCCGCTGACATGTTAAACTCAACATCACAGAGGTTAATTTTAGCATTGATCTCAGCTTCTTTTACCAATGACGTTGGTTAACCAAACAATTTAAAATTTACAATTATAGCAATGTAGACCTACCATAATCTGGTGGTGCTGGTTTTCTGTAAGTCAATGTGGTTGGTTATTAATCCGTTATAAATTAAGATCATAGTTATTGCTGAAATACAAAATTGTGCAACATTTTACTCATATTGGTTTCTTCATTTACTTTATATTGTGAACATTTGAGAAAGTCAAGAAAGTCTTCTGAGAACAACTCATTTCCAAGTATAATTTTCCAATATTTGCTATTTGTGTGCCGTACATGAAGTAGTAACCGCTATCTTAAACCAGCCTGGCACATTTTGCCTCGATCTCAGGTGTTCAGTTTTTCTCACCTGGGAGCTGGTAGCTATGTTGTGACACTCGTTCACAGATGAAACGTTGGCATTTTCTGTTTCCTACAGGTTTGTTCATAGTTTTTTCGCAGTTTTCTGTTAAGTTTTTTAATAGGAAAATTTCCATCCTAAGATAATCTTATATGTAGTTATGCATTCTGCACACTGAATTTGTTTTGCCTAATTTCATGCCGCGCAGGAGCCTGGCACTACCGGATTTTCCCGGACTTTTTAAATTCCGGAATGAAAATGGCTTCCAAAGTAGAAGGTAAACCCGGGGGGGGGGGGGGGTACTACCAAATATAGGCTATATGGGTATGTGCCGCTGTGAAGGGTATGGTTTTCAAGCAGTTTACTCTAGGATAGGGTATATAAATCAGAGCGTTTGGGTCTAGAATAGGGTATAATTTTTCAGGAAACTGATCAGTTGGTTGAAGATTTTATCTACACCGGGAAACAGTTACTCTAGGATAGGGGGATTTTGGGAGTTTACTCTAGTATAGGGTAGCAAAATTCAGCTGAACTAGCCCTGGTATAGGTCAAGGGTTCCAGGGTCCCAGCGGCACATCCCCACCCAGAAATTCCTAAAGTGCCCCCCCCCCCCCCGGGAAGGTAAAGCAAAGGTCATTGCATATAGTTGAAAGGATATTAAGAACCAGATTCCTTCGGAAAGTTAATATTCTAAAGCTAAGAACAGTTGTTTTACTGTTATAAAGAACCTCGATTAAAAATTTCGAGAAAAGAAAGATCTAATCGGAGACTTTCGCTACTTGGAAGTATTGGAAGGATTCCCGAATTGTTCGACAAAACATTTGAACAAAGAACCATCGAGTTTAGCTCTTTTTACGGCGCTGGATCGGTCCGAATATTGGGAAATGATAAGGGAGTGGGTGTACCTGTTTTTACAAACCGTAAAATAAAAATTACCAAAAAGCAAAACAAGCCAGAGTGAACCAAGTGAAAGGGCACAAGTGAAGGGCAACATTGTATATTAGGTCGGCAAGGCTTACATTAGATGTTCTCCCCGTCGCTGCGTACGGTCTCAGTAGAAATCCTAAAGATCAGACCGGAAACAATTCTCACTGAACATGGATAAGTCCGGTAACACTGCAGTTCCTGTAATTTGGGCAATCAGCTTGTAATCACAATCAAGAATGTCACGTACATCTACCTTTTGGCTAGCATGCACTGCGTATAGACTAGTCCCTTATCTCCCTTCATGTGAGCAACACCAGATTTAACATACATAACGCCACAAAGTTCACTGCACTCAGTACCTTTCACGGACATTACTCTTTTCCGCAACCGGAATAATCCAGGTAAACCCTACTGTACTGCCCTTTTAAGTTTTGCACAATCACATCTGTGTTCTTTCCTGCAATGATCCTCTACTTTTCATATGCGGGTAGAATTAAACACAGGATCCTTTGCTGTAGAAAATTTATAATCATGTTTGGTTCGAGTGACCTGTTCATCAAACAATTGCACTTGCTGAGTGTTGGCTCCTTAAGGAGGGGGACATTGGGGGGTTCCCAATACCGCAATACCGTACGAAAAATTGGCAAACACCGAAAAACCGTGTCAAAAATGGACGAAATACCGATACCGCATTTATTATCGGTGACGCTTACTTAACGTTGTATCCGTCTCGCGTGTTTTTTTTTTTTTATCTCAAGCATGTATCCACCAGAAATTAACCTCAGCCTTCGCGAGAAAACGTGAGATCTCGAATTGAACGGTACAACGATCGAAAAGCCAGGTCACCGGATGTCCTACCAATTTCATCATAGAGTAACTGTCAGAAATTGTGTATTCATCCCGGGGGGGGGGCACTTTAGGAATTTCTGGGTGGGGATGTGCCGCTGGGACCCTGGAACCCTTAACCTATACTAGAGCTAGTTCAGCTAAATTTTGCTACCCTATACTAGAGTAAACTCCCCAAATCCCCCCTATCCTAGAGTAGCTGTTTCCCTAGTCGAGGTAAAATCTTAAACCAACTGATCAGCTTCCTAAAAAATGATACCCTATTCTAGAGCCAAACGCTCTGATTTATATACCCTATCCTAGAGTAAACTGTTTGAAAACCATACCCTTCACAGCGGCACATACCTATATAGCCCATATATGGCAGTACCCCCCCCCCCCCCCGGGGTATTCATTTGCCTTTAAGTCTAAAGTCTTCTAAATATTGACCTACATCAGACAGGAGAAGCCAAATGAACGGTACCGCAATACCGTGAAGGATTTTCTTTTAACGAATACCGTTAGCCAGAAGGATGAAAAACTGCATACCGCAGGGCTGGATGATACCGCAATACCGCACATTAAAATCCAAATTACCGAAATACCGCTTGAAAAAAAAGCCGAATACCGCAATACCGTAAACCCCCATGTCCCCCTCCTTAAGTTTAGCTTCAGGGCATGGCAGAAATACTGCATCCTTTCCTTACTAAGTTTAGACAGATTCTACGAGGGAATATTGATCAATATATCTTCCAAAAAGAATGCTTTTGTTCAAGTTTTTACTCCGACTATCCGCCATTTTGAAACTGGACTTTTTAAGAAGTCCGGGAAAGTCCGGTAGTGCCAGGCCCCTGCGCGGTATGAAATTAGGCACTCAAACAAAATCAGCTTAGATCGACCATTTTAATAGACCTTTTTACCGATACGGCGGCCATATTGAATTAATTCGATTAAAGGAGTATTATAGGATGCCCAGGGGGCATGGGCACATTTCGTTTGTGTTTTCAGGTGCTTTTCAGCACATCTTTTCTTAAAGTTTTGTTAGAATAAGATTCTCATGGGAAAAAAGATCCTTGTACCGTGTTTGGATGTAATAATGATCGCCTTCTTCTAGTTTAGTATTAGAAATATGGTCTTTCACTGTATATTTCTCGGGAAAAAGGCGATCTTTATTACATCCAAACACGGCACAGGGATCTTTTTTCCCATTATAATCTTATTTTAAGAAAACTTTACGAAAAAATGTCCTGAAAAGCGCTCGAAAATACAAACAAGATGTGCTCATGCTATACCTGCCAACTCTCACGCCTTAGGCGTGAGTCTCACGCCTGCGGGTTGAAAACTTCGATCTCACGCCGGCTCACGCTTGCGGGCCAATTTCTCATGCCTGATTGAAAAATGTAAGTTGTTGTCGTCTTGCTTGACACAATTTCCAAAAATATGTTAACTCAGACCCATGTAAGGAACGAAAACCATGTGTAGAATGAATAATTAACAATACCTTTCTAGCGATCTCTCATTTTTGAAGTGAAAAGCACTGGGAGCGAGCTCGATTTTATACGCGTCCTAAGACTGGGACTCGATAACTTCGCCTTCGGCAGACTTCGCACGTCTTCGGAAGACGTCGGACGTCTTCGGAAGTCTTCGGACTTCTTCGGGAATCTTCGGAAATGATCGTGTCGTCTTCAAAAATCCCAGCACTCCCAGGATAAAAATCTCACGCTTATATCTCAGAAAAAGTTGGCAGGTATATCATGCCCCCCTGGTTAAATCGAATTAATTCAATATGGCCGCTGTATCGGTAAAAAGGTCTATTCTATAATTACAAATTACATCTTTTCGCTTTTAAAAGCTATTTACAGCGTTGTATTTGCTTTTGTTTGTGACCATTTTTGAAAAATATACAAGAAGTTGAACAGTGAAACGTTGACCTTTTCATCTGACTAATTCCGGGTGCATTGAATGAGGTGAGTGGTGTTAGCCTAGTGTCACGCAACAAGGGTTTAAAGTGGTACTCGACGCTTAAACTTTTCAAATAACTTTAATTTTTCTGTATCCCAATTTTTAGCCAGTTTCATTGACCATCCTAAAGTGCAAAGGAATATCCTGAGGATCATAGTCAGTGAATGACCTGTTGTTACTTACATGTACTTTACTCAGAGGTTTATAATTAGCCAAGTAAATGTAAAATGTACAGTACGCTCTCGCATTTTTGAGGAAAAATGAAACAGTAACGAATTGTAAAGTGAGAGGATAAACAATAACACTGTTAAAGACAGCTGCTGATATTCGTATTAATAAAAGTGTTTGATTTTGATTTTTCAATATTACAAGCCCATCAGGTTTTGCACCTCCCTCCCACTACCACTCACTACTCACCACCCCACCCCCTCCCCATCGAACACATTCCTCTAATTTGCAATTTTTACTAGTACCATTGTTGTTTAGAAGTGCAAATTTAAAATCAGAGCAAGTTTTATTTTTTCCCAGGACAAATTTAGAATAATTTCCCCAAAATCCTGAAATAAAAATGATTATATTTATTTTTACTTTATTATGACATTTTTACTTTATTTAGCCATGCCCTTAAGTGTTTCTTTCCCTCCCCCAATAGATACAATTTTTTGAAAACAAGAAACAAGTGATAACAATTTCTGTATATCCTAGGGCACAAACTTACTACAACTTCTTTTGATATGCCTGAGCATGGCGATAATTCCGATTGTTTTACAGACTTTTTGACAAACGTAATCTATATGGAAATTTCATATAGATTACGTTTGTCAAAGAGTCAGTAAAACAATCGGAATTATCGCCAAGCTCAGACATTTTGTTCCCCGTCATGAACTTTTCAATTTATACCGCTCTTTAATTTTGCCATATATAGTTATGGTATCTGTGCGTCGTGGGGTCATGCTGCTGAAACGCGTCTTCATAAACTACTGGTTCTCCAGAAGAGAGCCCTTAGGCTAATGTTCTTCGCTAATCCAAGAACTCATGCAGTTCCATTGTTTTTAGAAACAAAACAATTGCCGATATCGTTCTTGCTATTTGAGCAAATGAGCCTTTTAATGTACGGCGTCCATAATAATCTCACTCCTGATAACATTAAGAATATGTTCACGAAACTAAGCGAGCCTTCTCTATTTCCGGTGCTTTAATTTGGAACAGTATTCCACTTTCTTTCTTACTTAAAAAAAATCAATTCAAAAGCGAACTAAAGAGAAAACTCTTTGAAATACTGGAAAAAGAGGACGACTATATTAGAGTTTCTGATATTACAGGGCAATTCTCAAAATCGTAACACTGTGTACTTCCGTATGAAGTACAGTCTGCCTTCCTGTCTCACTCTGGCTATAAACCACACGACAAACTAGATTGCTTCTAGGATTGTTCGTTTAACATATATATATATATATATATATATATATATATTTATAAATACGATTTTCTTTTTTCTCTTGTACCCGCCTCGAATAGCCTTCGCTAATTGCGGGCACAAGCTTTGTAAGCTATGTTTAATTTGAAATAAACTTCTTGTTGTTGTTGTTGTATAAATAAATAAAAATACTACTTTTTGTTGTTACAATTTTAGTATTATTATATATTTGAATAACGTTATTGTAAAGCTGGGTTTCGTATGAGAAAGAAAGGAAAGACACAGTCTTTGTGGCATATTAGACATAGTAAACTTCTGATGTTAAAACATTCACATGGACTGCCTTCAGTAATGTGATTCTGCAGCTAGAAATGACCCTTTTTATGCCCGATGAAACATTATAGGGCGTCACCATGAGTTTCTCTGATTTGGTTCTTTTTGTTTTCTCTAAAAATCTTTCATTGACAACTTAAACGGCGGGGCTAAAGTGCAGGTCACAGGTCAGACCACAGGCCACAGGTCAGATCACAGGTCACATACAAAAACAATAGGACACTGGACAAAACTCTTCTTGATTGACATTTTATTATACAAAAATAGAACAAGCCAAGGAACCTCAATTGTATTTTTTCTGTTCTGAACCTTACCAAATCCCACACACGAGAAAATATATTCATGTTGATCACGCAAGAAGGACTTGCGTTACAGCGTAACCAAAGTTGGTAACGAAATCACAAAGGTACGCAAAATCACGTGATTTGTTAGAAAAAACGAATCTCAAAACGAAGGGTTGTTGCGATAAGAATATTATGACGTATTTGTGGATGTTTTGAAAAGCATTCAACGGGAAAACGGAAGAAAGACTTAAGGACAGTCTTAAACTTATTTGACCACTGAAATACGGCAACTTTCTTCAGACTTTTCTCGTCGTAAACTCTTCTTGCCACTAGATCGGTCTTCCGTCTCTTTTGAAGATGGCGGCCTGTTGCTCGCGCTTCGTACCAGTCACAAAATTCTGCTATGTTAAAGTGTAGTCGGCTAAGAACTTCAGACACTGCTATTTGGGCCTCTCAAATAGTTGCTGGACCATATTTCTCGGCTCTTCTCCCAAGAGCTTGCCATTTTCTCATGCTCTGTTGCACAACAGCTTGAGAAACCTCTGTTGGATTTGCCTCGTGGGCCTTAGTTGGGAGCATTCCGCCATTACAACTTGAATCTTTGACTCTGTAAACTGCTGATGTATCAAAGGATTACAGTGCTGCATTTCAATGACTCGCTCCAAGTTATCTTGGCTGCACGGTTTATTTGGAGATGACACTCTAATAACACGACAACACTTCGTTTTCAGTGAGAAACATTTGATTTGTTTTTCGTACAAATCACATGATTTTGCACACCTTTGTGATTTCGTTACGAAGTTTGGATATGCCATATGATCAGCATGAAAATATTATTCCATGTGTGGAATTTCATATTATTTAAAGGACAAAAATATCATCAAGGTTCCTTGGCTTATTTTATTTTTGTATAGTAAAACGTCAGTCCAGAACAGTTTTGTCCAGTGTCCAATTGTTTTTTGTGTGACCTGTGACCTGACCTGTGGCCTGTGACCTGTGGCCTGTGACCTGACCTGTGACCTGCACTTTAGCCCCGCCGCAACTTAAACTACATTGTATCATTCAGGGTAGTGTTCAAGGCAGTGTTGATAGACTGTAGGAATATAATATTATATAAACTGTATAATAGTACACACAACATTAACTGTGACTATAGTTTGTATAAGATACTGATATGTTGAAAACTGGAAATATGTAAAAGTTAAAAATAAAGCTCTACAAAGTAATTTCTGGGTGTTATTTAGCTCATTATAAACCAAGCTTTAATGGAACTCTAAAAATGAGAGTCTGATAGTCTGGAATTTATGAATCATTTCCTCTTTGTACTCTGATTTCCCTTTCTCCATAAAAAAAGCATGTCACATTCCAGTATAAAAGTATAAGAGCCTTGAACTTACACTCAAGACTCCATTTGTTATACATGTATTTTAATTTTTTTTTTCTCTCCTTTAATTAGCATTTCCTAGCAGATGAATGTCTCCTCTTTTTTCTTCCTATAATGTTAACCTAACACTCGAGACTTGGCTTTTTGCTCTTGTTTCTTAAAATAATAATTCAGCACCATTTTTGGTTTTTGTTCGTCGTTTTTAATTCACTGATAGTTGTAAGCGCCTATTGATCTTGTGTGAAAAGAATGCTATAAACGTCTGTTACGCATTTTTTCTCCATAATTTTTTTCTGTTTGGTGTGATTGGGAGGATCAAGACATTATCCCAACAATTACATGGTAGTTGCCTTCATTAAACTTTAGCTCTGGCAAGGCAATCTATTGTCCTAACAATGTTTGGCTTGTAAGCATTGCATCAGTACTGTTTCCATGATATACATGTAATAAACTTAATTGCCAGAACCTTCTTTGAGGCGCCCTGGGTGATCAAGACAACCTGGGCCATTATAATTTTATGAAAACCATTCTTTACTCCAATTTCTTATTTTGACCTACAACGATGATTATACTTACAATTAACAAATTTTTAGGGCATTCCTTGGTATGAGAATTGCGCCCTGCTTAAAAGTAATATCAAATTTAGCAAAAACAGATGTTGCATTCCCTGTGAATTGCCTCCCACTTTAGGGTGGTATCTTACTTTTCCATGAAAATATGTGTACTACCATCTGTTATTTTTATTCATGTTATTATCATTATTATTTTTATTAACATTATTATTATTATTATTATTATTATTATTATTATTATTATTATTATTAAATACTGTAACAGGGTTCAAAATAGCAGCCTACAGTTTGACTACGACTTTTCACCAAAGAAATAGAAAATATGTCATGGTTTGATCGGCCAACTGAAATCGAAATCGCTGTAATGGTGTAGTAAACATTTCACATCAAACACCCAAGAAACGTTTTAAAAACTTTTGGGAAACATTTTAAAATGAGTAGAAGGAGTAGAAAAAGGTTTGGAAATTTAAAGCATGCTGCAAAAAATGAAAAGGAGAATTCTTGTTCACCGTAAACGACTAATTATTTTACGCGTTTGTTCAAGCATGAAACATGCCAGTTTGTCTAGACAACCGTTGCATTACTGCCTTTATGTTTCTGCACTTAATTGTAATCAAGATTTATTTTGCACAAAAACTTGTTTAGTGCCATTTGTGAAGCCTTTTCCCCCATTCAAATTAAAGTCAGTTTTGTATTTCATACACAGTATAAAGTTTGACAGAGTGGATTTCCCATGTTTGTGCTCCACTCTGGTTTGTGAGTGAAGAAGCATGACGGTTACCGGTAATCAAAATGAAGATTCTAACAGTGACATTATTTAATTTGGCTGTTCAAAGCATGTGTTATGTGCAAAATCTTTTTAAAGTCACTTTATATTTTCAAGGTTTCTCAAGGAAGAAAGTGAAATTTCAATTCAGAAAGATTTTGGTCACTTGTCATACACGCAAAGCGCGGAAAGTGAAAACAAGTGATTCATTATTGACAACCAGGAAAAAATAAGCCTTGACAAAAGAAAGCCTACAGATTCAGGCTAAAAGCTGTGATTTTTATTTTGAACCCTGTATTAGTTGATAATTCCTGATTCACCGTTTTGCTGCACTGTGGATGTTAAACAAAAGGAAACAGAACACTCTTTAATTTTTTTGCCATCAGATCAGCTGCAAGCTGGAGCATCTCAATTTGAGCACAGTGCTGCAAGACTGAAACGCAAGATGTGGTGGCAGAATTGCAAGGTTTGTTCATTTCTGTATTGACTGCTTTACTTTATGATGAACCTGTTGCAACAAGCCCCTCTTTTGTGTTTAACTTAAAGGCTATTACTAGCAACGGAGTCAAGAGTCGTGAGCGGAGTGGTTTAAATTTATTTGAAGTATTGCTTACTGGAAGTCATGCGCTAAATGTTTTGTTTTATTACCCCATTAAATAGAAAAAGTAATCACATATGGGCTTTTTGAGTGTTCCAAAGCTGGTTCCTCGATTAATTTTCAAAGTCAATATCCTTGGCGTCAGAGCTTGAGTTTTGCTGGATCAGACTCCACTTCAACTTGACAGGGAGAGGATAAAAGAGTTAAGAGAAGTTGAGGAGAGGGGTGGGGGCAGTTATTCGAGGGAGGCGATTAATCAAGGGATGGCTATTATTCAAGGAAATACGGTAAATGTTGGAAGTTACATTCAAGGCAGGTCATATGTAGCCCCCAAGATTGTATTAATGAATTTATTATTCGAAAGTTAAATTGGTAGATTTCAGATTCATCTCTGCATTCTTGCATGAGTAATGAGCCGTGAATTCACACACTAGGCAGTTATTAAATTTCCTCGAAGCAATTTTAACTATTCAAAAATTTCAATCTGACCAGATACAGAGAAGTTCTCGTAAAATATTCACTGCTCATTACGCATGCAGGAATGCCAATTTGAATTTGACGTTAGTTACAGGACAACTAAGGATTTGTTGTAGTTAATTTTTTATCTCAGATAATTTCTATTTTTCCCTTGTTTCAACTTCATAAGCATACATAATTACCATACCCAAAAAGAAAAGGAAAACAAAAGTTACCTGAGATAAAAAATCAACTACAACAGCTTCATTTTTCAAATAATCAATTCAGCGCCGTAGCTAGTATGAGGCCAACCGAGGCACTCGCCTCGGTAAAATTTTGACGAATTTCGCCGATCATTTTTATTTTACATAAGCGATCATCGGATATTTTTAACGCATCATGATATTACAAAGAATTCAGCAATTCAGTCAATATACTATGAAAAAATTACCATATCATCGATCTCAAGGGGCTACGTACGTTAACCCAAATTTTTTTTGAACAAATACTGATCAAAACCATTGGCGAGGTTAACGGTCACCCAGATTATGTAGCTTGTTTCTGATTATTGCTTTTTAAATTCCACTTAAATTAACTCGAAAAAAAGTTACCGAAAGGCCAAGAAAACGCTGCAAATCGCATTTCCGAGAGACTAAAGTTCAAAATTTCTCGGCGGGGGGGGGGGGGGCATGCCCCCGAACCCCCCTAGCAACTCCCGCCTGCCTCGGTTGGCCGTTTGGTCTGGCTACGGCACTGCAATTCACTAATAGAATCTTGGGGGCGGGGAGGTACGCTTGACCTGCCTTGACTGTATAATATAATGAAAAAAAATTAGCACGTGTTTTGGGTGACCCCTCAGGTGGTCTTCATGACCCCCTGCTTGAAAGAATTAACTGGAATGATGTACACTCCCATGTCATCTGAATTGCTGCTCTCCTATCCCAGAGTCAGATATCAGATTGTGGCCTGTTTTATCTTCTTACACCTTTGTACAACTAATGGCAAATTGCACAGTGAATGACGTACATGTGCACCTTTTATCGCTCAAGGTTTTGCTCTAAGAAAAATAAGAGTAATTTTCCACTGGCCGAGTGTAACAAAATAAGTGGAAAATGTTTTTCTCACACACCACTGGGGGCCTGGGTATAGGTCATGTGACCAAAAGGCGGGCAGTGTTGCTATTGTTGCGTTCGCCATTACTGACCTTCCCACCCACCCACCCTAAGATAATTTCAGTTTTGTAGGCTGTTTTTAATGCAATATGCAACTTTGTAACTTTGTTAGTGCCCCACCTTTCTAGGGGTATTTTACGTATACATTTTTATAAATTTGGAATAAATGTCAGGCTACGGCAGTGGGCTTGGCATGGCTACCAGTGGTGTCTGAGAATTCTTCTTAGATCACAGCCTTGAGTGATTTAAGGGAGCCTTGTGCTTTGAACCTGTGAAATCCATGGTGACCAGCATATCGTTTTCACGAAAAAAAATCCAACACTTTCTAGTCACCCAAGAGCAAAATTAAGGTGCTAGCGGCCACCAGGTTACTTGCTAGATCACAGCCCTGATCATCAAATTTTTTTGGAGAGAAGGGGAATAGACTAAAAAAGTTTTCTTTGAACATAAAGGACTTCTTGTTAAACTTCATAATGTACGTGCTCTAAACAGTTTCTTATTTCAAAATCTTGTACCTCCGCATGAAATCTCCAGATGTGGTAAAATAACTAAAACTTATCTTATGTGGCATATATTGTTCTCTTGTTGATTTCTTTCAGGGGCACCCAACGACAATTTTCGGAAAAATATCTGTTCGGAAGACGATTTGAGATCTAGAATTTTCGGAACATTTGTTGTTAAATTTCTTGCTTACCTGCCCCTCCTAGGATTTTCGAACATCTAAAAAATGGTATAATTGTCCATTTTTAACGGATTTTTACCCTAAAAAGGTCACCTAGAATTTTCGGTAGCCTTTTTCCTGGCTGAAATTTTCGAAAATGTAAGTTTTGATCCCTATAATTTTCGGATCACTAGGGAAATCCGAACAGAGGAAAAATTTTTAGGGGATAAAAATATGCCTATATCTACCGTTTAAATACTAAAATACGTTCAACAATGCTATGTTTAGGTGGTTTTGAGCTATACTCTCGTTGAGTGCCCCTGTGTAGTAGGATATAACTTCCTTCTTTTTTTTCTGTTCTTTTTATACAGATGTGGATCATTCTCATTGTGGTCATTGTTGTTATTATTGCTGCCATTGTCAGTAAGTGTACTTGTAAATATATTGAATGAGAGTAGAGATTGACGCAAGTGAATTACTGATAACTCTAATAATACGGCGTGTCAAGGAATTGGAAAAGGTGTTTGTTATAACAGGTGCTAGCCTGCGAATACAGCCACTCCTTGACGCGAGGGACGTGTCACATAAAAGATCTCTGCTCCTCAATGACAGAAACGCCATATTGATGACATAAAGTCATGCAACCCCATGACTACCAGATTACAGCTGTTTGGGGTAACACAACACCTTCGTTGTCAAAAACGTTTCAGGACAGAGTCTGGTTTCAGGGTTTTGGTTTTTTCTGCGACGTCAATCAAACCATTACCAAAGCATCCACTGTGTTTGTGAAATAATGGCGGCAATGTACACAAGCAGAAGCTGCAAATATGAATGTTGGCGGTAACATACCGGTTCATTTTCACCCTCCCAAGGCTTGGAAATTTTATGGTTATTGGTGGAGCGCTTTTTTTCTAACAAATGTTCTTGCTTTTTTCCCTTAGTCTGGGTAGTGGCAAACCAGTCATCTAGTTCCAGTAAAGGTGATACTAGGGAGCTTTAGCATCGTCGACGGTAACTGCAGCGAAAAAGTCAGTTTCAAAATGAATTCCCGTTTTTTCAATCTTTGTCGCGTTTATTCCAATTTGCTGAAAATGGCAAGTGTAGGCGAATTTCCCTGGAGTTAATTTCTTGAGGACCGCACTCAAGTTTAGAGAGAGAAAAAGAGATTCGTCGTTTCTTGTTTACGTCCTCCATAAAACTTGCGATTAGGCATTTTCACGTCGTAGTCGTGCAAGGACGGTAAAGAAATGTACAAAAAAGCGTGATGCACGTGCAAAGTTGTTGTTTTGCGTAATAAAGCTATTGCTTTTCTGACGTCCTATTTGCCGTCACCGTCGTCGTTGCTAAAGCCCCCTACTACCTCCGCTCCTGCAACAAGAAATGTACTTCATAACATAACAACACGTGCTGCAGTGTTACAACAAGGAACATAAATCAGGGCTTTTTACTATAAAGCTGTTCTTTTGTAGACGTTTTGTTCTGGTTGAAAATGAATTTTTTTCTTGATGTGATTTCAAAGTAGCACGATTTTCATTCTTTGTTTAAGATTATGTTAGTAAAGTAGAGTAGAAGATACTTTTTCATGATCTAATGTACCTACTACATTTTGTGAACAAGTAGCCTCTACTTGCTACGTTTCTGGACCTAACTATGGCTTCCATGGTAAATTAAAGGAAAATAAGATAAGTGTATTCTAAAATCATGTTGACCAAAAATTCATTTCAAACTACAGCACTTGTATATAATAATAATAATAGCTTTCTAGTTTGTTTATGTCAATCAATTTATACGCCTAATGTCCGAGCTGAATGTGTTTACACCGGTTTTACCATACATAGAATTTTCAACATTTGAGTTCACTACTTACGCCTTGCGGGGCATGTTTTGAGTACAAGGATTGGCTTGCAAAAACTTCCTTCCTAGCAGGCCTAAGAAACCATTTTCAGCTGTTTTCTCCCTGAAGTGGTCTTAAATTGTAGGCAAACTAGTACGAACGTGTAGTGAAGGTCTAGCGAACATCTTTTAGGTAATTCAACAAGTAGCATAAATTGTTGGTACCACCTCTCTGATGTGACAACATTGTCACATATTGAAGGCAAAACATCTCTCTGCTCGATCTGCCCAACAAGACCAAGAAGGCAACAGGAGGCAGGGCGTTCTTTGCAGCCGTGCCAACCCTGTGGAACGCCCTTCCAGAGGAGTTGAGAGCTTTGGGCAGTCTCAAAACTTTTATGGCACGGTTAAAAACTCGTTATTTTAAATTAGCTTTTACCTTATAACCTATAATATTTTAACATAGATTTTTTGCACGCATATATAATATTTTTATTTAGTATCCATTTATTAGCTATTTTGAAAAGCTGTAATTTTTTATCCATTTCATTATGGTATTATAAGCATTGTAATGTAAAGCGCATTAGATCATTACCCCATGTATTTTGCGCTATATAAATAATAAAGTTATGTTATGTTATGTTATGTCTACCCCTAATAACTTAAACTGTGGCTTGTGGTGAGTCTTTGTGCTGCCCACTGAAAGTATTGACTTACATGTAGTTGGAGATTTGGCCTTATGTGAACAAAGAATTTGTAGCCCTGCAAAGCAAGCCTCGTGTAAACAATATACTTAAGGTGCATGTCAAATTTTCGAACAAGCAATTTTTTCTATAATGCTTAAAGACAACCTTGAGGCAGTGATGTCTTGTGACTCCTGTCGAGACCAACTTATCAAAGTGGGTCCTGTTTAAGGAGACTTGATTGTAAAAGTTTATCGAGTTTTGTTAAAACAATGTTATGATACTAGCAGTCATGTAAGAGTGTTTGTATTTGTCCTATTTTTTTTTAACACCTAAACTTAAACGTCAGTTTATTTTCAACATCGAAATTTGTATAATTGAGAGAATTAAATAGCCTGCGCTTGGAAGTAGTGGGCACATAGCCTCCGTAGCGTCGAAAGGGGTAGGGGATAGTGCTTTTCTCCTTCCCCCTCCCCTTTTTGCGCCTGCCACGCAGGCTATGGGCACAAGAAAAAACGTGCTGGCGAAAAGGAGAATGGCGCCCTCCCGTTCTCTCTTTCACCCACAACTTCTAAGTGCCTGCTACTCAGGCTGGAATTAAAGTACTATAAGCGAAAAATGTCCGTAATTCAGCTTGGATTAAAAGCATCTCTGAAAATAGTTCAGAGAAAATTACTTTTTGTGCTTAAAAGAAAATACAACGAGACTATGTTGGGTTCTTTTCTGTAAATAAAGAAGAAAGAAAGGGAGCTTGAAACACTTTTAAAGATTATCGAGGGTTTGTAGTAAGCTTGTTCTATTTCTCCTTTTAGTCATAGCTATATGGATACCGTAAAATTCCGGAAATAAGCCCCGGAGCTTATATTTTTCAAAGGGCCTTTTTTGAGGGGCTTATATTCGGGGGGGCTTATCTACGGAGGGAAATTTGCGTTTCAAAATCGATTGAGCTAGCCTTATAGTTGGAAGTAAATTTACCGTTTTTGCTTTGTTTTACTTTGTATTTGAGGGCAATTTTCCAAGTACAAGCCCCCGGGGGCTTATATTTGGACGGGCGATTTAACGGAGGGTTTTTTTGCGTTACCGGTTTGGGGCGCTTATACATGGAAGGGCTTATTTCCGAATTTTACGGTACGAGGGAATCAGACTTAAAAAATTTTCGCGTAGATGGATTATTCTTTTTCAGGGCTAGAAATTAGCTTTTTTAGGCCACTTGCAAAGCTTTGTCAGCTTTTCACTGGCGAAAGTAACTTCAAATTATTGTAATGTTGTCCTCAAGAGCCGTGGCCACTAGAAAAAGGCGTGTCTGTGACAGTTCAAACAAAAAGCCCAAGCGTGCCACAAAACATAAGTCATTCTCCGTGCTTACGCAGTACAGCGGGAACGTACAGCTTAACTGCGCAACTCCCAAAAACAATTTTGCGGGTTTCTGAGTATTAATTTCTAGCCCTGTTTTTTAAGGAATTTATTTAGACACATTCTTGAAAGTGATCCATCAGGCAAGTAAATAGGTGTACATCAACGTAAACACGCAAATCAAGGTCATGGGACAAAGGTTTTTCCTTACACCATTACAGTAAGATTATTGTTCTATCTACTGTGTAGCCTGTGCCAGGCTCTCAGATAGTATAATGCGCTGCTCTCCCCAGCCCCCGCGCGTTTTTCGCATTTCTTTTTACTGAACGCCTTTTCACCACTATCTCGGAGCCTGGAACAGGCTATCTACTGTGTAGTTACAGTGGAGGCTTTCCTAACGGACGCTGTTGTAAGCGGACAGCTCTATTTACGGCCACTTTCACAAAATACCGTTTTTCTCAACTCCCAAAGAAACTCTGTATTTTTAGATTCCCGTAAGCGGACAACTCCAGTTATGGACACCTTTTTCACCCC
>NC_133201.1:4705200-4747700 GCF_958299795.1 Porites lutea
CATTTTTTGGTCTGATTTAGGGTCAGGATTTGGATAACCGGGCGGCACACCCCCACCAAGAATTCCCAGGAGCTCAGGAGTACCCTTCCCCATACCCCCATACTCTGGGTGACATGTTTTTTTCTTTCTAACAAATTCGGGATATTTCGCAGCGAAGTCGCGGCTGCGAGGCTGAAGCGCCGGAAGGAGCCTCTCGGTAGCATTATCAAATTTGCGCACGGGTTATTTCATCCCATAAAGTACAAACATTAACCACAAAGGACTGCAAAGGACCGCAAACGAATATGCCGAAGAACGTAGGATCTATAAAGACCTGATCAGCAAAAATGAAAAGAAGACATATTAAATTCTCTGGGTGTTGAGAGTTCAAGGTCAGGGCTTAAATCAGAGTGCGCGGATATTTTTCATCAGAACTTTCTCTGGTTGTTACGCCGTACTGACGAGCCCCAAAGAGGGCGAAACAGCTGTCTATGGCTACAATCCCGCTGTGTTTTGAGTTCTTTCGGTGTCGTGTTGATGTCTTGAAGAGTTAATTTTCACGTAGTACGATCAGCATTGCATTATTCTGCTTGCAGAATTTAATATGTCTATTTTACCCCATGACTGCAAAATAGTCCGCTTCCGGCTGACGTTCGTCGTTCAAAAACGCCCACGTCGCGCGTGCTTGTTACAACACACTCTAGTAATTTTACTTGACGCTGCTGTCTCTTCGCTTGTCTTTCAATCGGGTTTTGATCGCAGGCTCAGTTCACCGTTGCACGGGAAGGTATGGCGGCAGGTGTGTTGTAGCGAGAGAACAGGTTATTTCCTCCACGACTTTCACGTTGTCTTGCAATAATTATGCCCCTGTTAATTTTCATAAGCCATATCCTAGCATGAGCACAAATTGGTCGTGGGATTGCAATCTGCGAAGGGATGTCTTCGTCCCGTTGTCGTGCCGGGTATTAAATTTGGCGGTGAAATCTCCCTGGAAATCTAGGAATGACAGCGGAACACGAATTTAGACAGCAGCCTAAACCTTCTGAGATCGCTTTGCCTGACAAATTAGCGAAAATCAAGAAAGCAGATGACTTCCCGGCCATAAAGTACAAGTGGAACACTAAT
The DNA here is from genome assembly GCF_958299795.1 of Porites lutea. Classification (NCBI taxonomy): domain Eukaryota; kingdom Metazoa; phylum Cnidaria; class Anthozoa; order Scleractinia; family Poritidae; genus Porites; species Porites lutea. The sequence continues at coordinate 4,706,305 of NC_133201.1, forward strand.
GAGGTACGCTTGATTTTAGTTTATGACTAAATATTTTTGGAATGAGTTGTAGACTTTGAAATCGGGACAGACTTAGTTTTCTTTTCTTGTTTGCATATAGTGTCAATAGGACGTTGTCAACGATTTTATTTTCTATGAACGCTGGACTCTTGTTCACATTTTGGTCTTACCCTTTGGGAGTAGTTACGTCGTGAAAATTGTTCATCAAGTTTAATTTCTAAAATCAAATCATTTGAGGCATAATCGTTCGTATGTGACGGCCAAGTCAGAATTAAAAAGGTTTTCGACTGGCTCTTATTTGTTTATTTTTTGGAGGTTTCCTCTAGACGGTAAGACGTGATCTCTCATTAGTATTTCTTTTGGACAAGGCCCAGTGTTAGATGAAGAAAAGAAGCATTTGCGTGTCTCAAATTTTATTTTCTCTCAAACGGAAAACAAGCTGTAGAGTGTAGATTCGTGACATTATTCCTTGTTTCGTGTCCACAAAACCAAAGCTCTAACATGGGGGGTACGGCGTTGCTTGTCGGTCTTAAAATATTATCCTTACTTTTTTGTGTTTTAAATATATCTGTGGTATTTGCTATAAAAACAGCTTACGATATTTTATCTTAAGAAAACATGGACATGTTTGAATACGGACTTGTTTTTGTTTCCACTTATAGTCGTTTTGAGGTCGAATAGATCGTTTTCTGTTCAGAGCGCATATTTTTCCTTCCAGAGAAATTTGTATAGATAGGTGGATGCTGTGAAAAATTAAATTTGACGGCATAATTCCATCCCTTCTTTTCAGTGGCACTGTCATGCAAATTTGTTATCTTAGAGATGAATATTTTATTGGAAATCTTTCACTCTTTGTGGAAGGCCTTTGGCTAATATAGCTCACAGAAAATCTTTTTTGCGGAGATGTAATCATGAAACCATATCATTGTCTTGGGACTATACCTTCCACCTAAAAACTGTCACAAGTGTAGTAGATGAATTCACCAAATTGTGAAACTGAAAATGTTTGTTTATTTCTCTAATACTAGTAATATCCTTTCCACATGCATACAGATTTATTTTTCTGTCAAAAATAATATTATTATTTATTATTAATGTAAGTCATGTGTTGGTAACTTTCCATGTTATATACTACAAGACTTCATGATTTTGCCCAGCATATTTTGAGAAAAAAAAATAATTACTTGATTGATTACCCTTTCTTTAACATATCTGTTGAAAATTTTATGGAAAAGCAATATCTTTTTCTTGATACATCTTTTGTAGGTAATTTATTGTTGTTTATAATTGGCTTTGTCTGTGCAAACATTCCAGGTGAAAGGGAAACTTTAAGAACTTTAAGGAAATCTGATTCCAGCTTGTTTTCAAGCACCAATGTTATCAAGTGTGTTTTATAAACACAAAACCAAATGCTTTTTATCTCAAGAGATTCTGACAGCTATTGTATAAGTGATCATTAACAAGATTAAGGCCATATTTGCATAGCAACATACCTTTTAAGGTTTTGTTTTGCCTAATTTCTCAGTGGAAAATTTGAAATTTTAAAACCAATTTCTGTTTGCTTTGAACATGAAATTTTTCTCTTTAGCATAACAAAGATGTTTTTGAAAATTTATCATGAGTGATTTCATTTAGTAATTATTTTTTGTTTGCTCAGATCTTAGTACTTGTAAACTTAGAAGTCAGCTTTTATCATTCTGTCACTGTTTTGTACATTATTTTCTTGAAACATGTTTTCTACCTAAAATGTTTAAATTTTCTGATTGTTTTCCTTTAGAAAATTTTATTGCTTCTCTGTTCTGAAAAGATTGCCTTAGGGGAAATAATTTTTATGTCTACATGATCAAAGTATTATGAGTGGAAATCAATAATTCAGTGAGATTTAGCAGTGGAATTAAAAACAGTATATAAAAAAAGCCATGTGCAATGTAAAATGAGGCATATTATCTTTAAATTTTGGTATGGAGGAAATGTGAGTCTGGTCAGATTGCTGGTCATGTAGATCAGTGGCTTACCTTAATCTGGGAAGAGTTCACTCTGGCACTCTAGCCACTGGAATAAATGGCTAAAATTATACTGTAAATAAGTTATTTATAATGTATCAACCAATAGACAACTGGGATAAGTTATTGGTATAAGCTGCTTTTTGGCACTGGTGTTTCCATGTAGAGCCTGTTCTGGAAGAGTGAGTCATCTCTAGACACCATAATCTGTCTCAATGCAATAATTATTGAACCTTGTCTTGTTGTTACCTTTCTTTACCAGACAATATTAATTTCTATAAGCTCCTAGCCCCAGTTGTTCAAAAGCTGGATACACTATCCACCAGATAAATCGCTATTCAGAGAATAAGTACCAGCCAGGACACTAATATTGCACAAGATAGAGACTTATCTGGTGGATAGCGTTATCCACCTTTTCAACAACTGGGGCCTGAAGATGCCCAACTTACACAATGCTACTTCTATTAGTGTTCTCTTGGTAATCAGTTAAGTATGATCAGTAAAGTGAATTGGAATGATAAACAAGGAAGTACATGCAGTCTATGAATGTTGTTATAAATTAAATCTGTTGCCGATAGTAATGCGTTCCCTAAATTCCCTGAAGGGTACTTTTGCATTCGAGCGCCATGTTTAAAATTCAGTTTTGAGCTAGCAGTTGACATGAAGAGAAGAATTGAGATATAGAAACCGAAGACCCGGAGACAATTCACGCTAGTCGAATCATTCTGTTTACCATTCTGTTAATGCTCATGATGTAGAAGTGAAAAGAGGAGAGCCCGATTTTGACGCGTGAATGGTGAATAAACTTGAAACGTTAGAAAATACAATAACAACAATAACAATAACAACAAAACAACGACAATAAATGTTCTACCACTAATTCCTTTTTGCATATACTGAGTGCTATTTAAAGTAAGCCACTGAATAATCAGTTCATGGAGGAATCAGTTGCTTTGTTGTCTCTTTTAGGGAGGTAGTAGTCTCTTACAGGGTCCATAATTATTGCTTTCCCCTCTTCTTAATCCATGCCGGGATTTGTTGTCCTTAATGTTCCATGCTTGCAGCATGATAAATTTCAGATCCTTTTCACATTATTTCTTGCAAGGATGACAAAGAACCAGAAGATTTAAAATATTCAATACATGTTTTTTTTTTATTATTTTTAGGAGGTACTTTCCTTGCTAACAAGTTTGAGCAACCATGATGCGTGGGTAACAAGAGAGGTTGCTGACAGGTAGCTACAAATTATTTGCCTGTACTAATGAATTAACTTAAAAATAGATTGGTACTGAACTTTAATTACGCAGGCCATGATGGTGTAATGCCATGTTTAATTTGTATTTTTTTTTTTGGTTTGAAGCATTTTGGAAAAGAAATAATTGAAGTGTAAGACACGTATTACACAAGGCTTCTGATGTCATTCGATAGTACCATTTTGTATAATTGATCTCAAATTTCAGCCAATCACATAATTCATAAAAAGTTTCAATGCTGATTTAAGGTTATTTTGTTTTGGAAACATCATGCAGAGCTCTTGAAATTTCTAATGTTGGTGTGAAACTAAAAACTATTATTTTAAGCAATAATAAATTGCTTAAAATAATAGTTAAATAATAGTTATTGATTATCATCAAGTCTCATCCTGCCAGTAGGAGGATAAGGCCTCCATGCTGTCTGACTAACACTTTCTGTCTTGTACAACTGCTTTGGCTACTTCCCAGCTGTTCCACCCAGCTTTGTTTCACTTAAGCAATTGTTTATACTTGTTAGAAATTGCACAAATTAGTTATCCCACAATGGTACTTTTTTGTTGCATAATGTGACCTAGAAATTCCTCATAATGTACTTGAAGTTTGGGCACCCTGTCAGAAGACCTGATTACAGCATACAGCATGACATTTTTGTCCGGCGACTTAATGCTGCTATCAGACAACCTTATTGGCCAAGCAGAGATTAAAATTTTGTTATGGTTAGAATTTTAATCCCTTATGAAGAGAGTGTGAAAATATTTTTTTTCTGGGGATTCTCCCATTAATGTTGACATTCTTACTTGTACAAAATAGTAACAGAATAGTTATCATCCTTGTACTGTGAACTCAGTTAATCCTAATTATTTTGGGACAAAGTATTTTTATAAAGTTTCAGATACAATAGAACCCCCAGTAACTTGAACTCTGAAGGGAAATCAAAAACAGTGCTAGTTGATGGGGGTTCGAGTTAATGGGGCCGATTGCAAAATTCAATTTGCCATGTATTATTCAGCACTTCAGTGCATAGTGCAGTGCAAATTTAACTTACACTGTATTTCATCAGAAACAGTAACATGATTAGGCATTTTTTTATGAGAAAATGTGATTTGTTTGTTGCAACAATTAAAATCAAATTGATGTATACCACTGTAGGTGACCAGTGTTAGTCTTAGTGTTTTTACCGATTATGCAAAAAGAAGAGCAAATGGGATGGCATCTGAGTAAAGTTACAAGAACCAGAATCAAATTCAGTTATCGAGGTAAATTTCAGTGAATTTTTGATCAAGGGATAGGAAATTTGGTTTGAGTTATTTAATAAGAGTTATCCGAATTCGAGTTAACGAACTAAAAAGAACTGAAAAGTGGGTTGAAATCCAAGGGAAATTGGACTTTGTTTGAGTTGGTGGAGAGTGCGAGTTATCTGAGTTCAAGTTATTGGAGTTAAGCTGTATTAATTTAGAAACATTACGCTAATAACAAAGCTCAGTATTAGAGCTGCATACTGTTTAATTATTCATATTGCTCATATTACACTGTAGGCTGTGAAATAACCTGCACAAAGAAAAGATATCCATGTATGTACTGAAATGTTTATTATTTTTGTGTCTTGATTTCTTTTAGGCCACAAAATGGATCTATGTTTCTTTTTGACAGAAGCAAGGTTTGTAGGGCATGCTTATTAGGAGAATTTGTTTACTAGCTGTCAGAAAAATTTGTTGGAAATGTTGATTTATAAAATGTGGAAATAATATGTCACAATTTTGAGCTTAGCAGACAGGCAAGATGGGTTCATCTTTCCCACCTGGTTTTCTGATCATGCTACAAAATCCATCCCCTCAAACTTCCAGCCCTGAATCCAGCCATAGTAAAAAAAGTCATACAGTGTTGTACTGTACCTGTGCTATTGAGGGGAAAGGCTTAGAAGTACACTGTTTGTACACTGTACAATTGAGTCATTCTTAAACAGACAAGGAAACACTCCAGCTTTTTACCCAAAACATGTTAAAATGCGTGAAAGCAGTGAATACAGATATAAGTGTTACATCTTCCGTTGATGGTCATGTAGTGGCGTGTAACTGCTATTGAAACACAAAACAGCTTTCATAAGGTCCTAAATGGGGTACTAATGAAGCGAAGACCATTAATTGAAGGGTCTTGTTATTTATGTGAGTGGTTTACAATGTATCTTCAGTTAACTTATATGGGTAGCTCTGTCCCCTTATCATTCTCCATGACCCCTATTTTTGGCAGAAAAGGGGGTCCAGGGTGTTCCCCAAGTAAAATCTCCTCATATCAACACTAGTTATGGGTAGTGTTTTGTGAAATGTGGTTATCTTATGGGACATGTCCATGAAGGAGGGAGTGATGGTTAAAGTTCTTGATGCCACATTGTTAATCTGTGACCTTTCTGTCTCAGGTCAAACATTATCGCAAAGATGGCTACACGTGGAAGAAAAGAAGATCAGGAAACACAATCCGAGAAGATCACACACGACTGAAGGTTGAAGGAATTGAGGTAATAGTTAAATTACTGCCTCAGAAACATAGGAAGGCAGATACTAGTTGGATACCAACTGCTATATAAATGACATCTGCCATTAAAATAAACTACCAAAAAACTGCCTTGGAAGGAAAAGGCAAAAGTTTTCAACTTCACAGGAAAGTAGTGGATTCGCCTTTTGTATCATATATAAAAATTATGCAGAACTAGAAGGTTGTCATCAATAATGTTGCACATGCGAAAAAATGTTTGGTGTCGGTGTTACCTGTAGAGTGAAATTTTTAGAGTTAGAGAGGTAATTTTGCTATGTTCTTTCAATATTCAGAGCTGAAGCTTCTGTTAGTCACTGAAAAAATAGAATATGGTGGTTTTCAAGAATGGATTATTTGAATTTCGAGGATTTGTTGAGACCTTTTTCTTTATTATTTTCTGTTGTTTTAGTGTTTGAGTGTAATATACACACATTCAGCTCTGGTGCCTACATTTCATCGCCGCTGCTATTGGCTGCTTCAGGTATTTCACTTGTTTAAAATTTTTAAGCCCTAATATCCACTTACAAATTCTCCTGATCAATTTTCATGCATTTCCTTAGAGAATAAATTGAGAGAATTTAGTACTGCCAAAGACGATTCATTTAAATGGTAACAACATAGGATTTCATCACGGATTTAAAAGTAAGAGGGACAAATAAAAGACCACTCATCCTGTTGTGAGTTTAACCCTTTTTGAGTGCCAAAAGTGACCAACATCAATTTTCACCTCACAATAATTATTCATACATCATTAACAGTAAAGCCTAGGAGAATTAATAAAATCATCACCACGGGAAAAGCGCTTTGATCTTTTTACTTTCACATGGTACTATAGATTTAGTTAAGTAAGTAGTTCTAACTTTTGAGTCTCTGGATGAAATCCTATGGTGTTACCATTCAAATGAAACCTCTTCAGCAGTACTTTCACATGGTACTATTTATTTAGTATGTAGTTCTAACTTTTGAGTCTGTGGATGAAATCCTATGGTGTTCCCATTCAAATGAAACCTGTTGAGCTGAACTTTTACATGGTGCTATTTAATTTTAAGGATTTTACAATTGTGGAAATTTGGAACGTTTGTGAAATGGTTATTAATTAATATTGAAAATTGTGTATGTGTTGTAGAATCCTCAGATTGTGTTGGTGCATTACCTGAACCTAGTTGAAGAATGCAGCAAGCCCATTACAGTGTCAGTATACATGTCACCAGATAGTCATGATGATATTTCACAGCAGCTGAAAGCCATCTGTAAGTATGTGCTCTGAATATGATTCAGTCAATTCTGGTCAATTCATAATTCATTATGGTTGTGGTACATGTGACCAATTGTGATGGGAGTTGGATTGCCTCCTTTGTTTGTATGGAATGCAATAGGGAAAGGGTTCATGCTTTTTTTCATTTGTGCCCTCTAGCTTTTAGGAGAAAATAGTGGCACTGTGAACATACTCTGTGTCTTCTATCTTTCGTATTTGTGGGCGACAAGAGGAGCCCGCAATCCTAATCTCCACGTTGTTATTACGCATGCGTCGCATGTATGTAGGCAGCATTCGTTTGGACTTCCAATAAGAACGAATGGAATGTACAGAACGCACTTTGATCACGCGCGTTTGGAAATTCTATCACTCGTTATCTGATAACGCGTACGCAAAGCACAGCGCTGGAGAAAAAGCGTTTTGACCCTCGATCGTTGTCGCCCTTTGGTTATTACTAGTTTAATTGTAATTATCTGACAGTGTCTTCTTGTAAAACAAGACAGCACTGTTTTCATGTACAGGTTTTAGCGACTCCTCCTGCTGTTCCATTAATGTGTTGCTTCATTACTCCAAAAACTTTCATGGCCATTTTAGTTCGGAAATTAGCCGAGAGATTGAATGCTGTTCTAGCCACTCCTATAACGGCTGCTATTAAACTGAAAATTTAAGGATGATTATTTAGCCAGCTCGGAAAAAAGTGAGTAAAATTTGTTTATTTCCTTAGATTCGGGTGTTTCTCAGGATGTCAAGCCTGAAGTCACGGTAAGTATTTCCAATCCCAGAACCAGCCAATATGGCTGTTATCAAACATGCGAAAGGATATCCGGTTTATTGGCCAATGTGTAGTTCCAGAAAATATCCATACCCCCTGACGGAGGGCACTTTTGCTTTAGTCCCCCCACCCCCTTGAGGTTTCCATTCCATGGGGTGCTTGTCGTACCCACTACCTCCTGGAATTTCCGTGATTTTCCATCTTGGTGGGAATCTCCTGGAAAAAGCAAACAAAACGTCGAGAAAATTAAAATACCTTATTGGTACTATATTTCGCGCTTTTCGTAGTTGTAAAGAAAATTTAAATACCTTATTGGAACTAAATTTCGCGGGTCTTTAATTTCACAATTTTTTTACAATTAAATTATTGCGAAAAGCGCGAAATTAAAGACCCGCGAAATTTAGTACCATTGAGGTGTAAAATTCCAAAAGTAAGCCCCGGGGCTTATATTTTTCAAAGGCCCTTTTTGAGGGGCATATTTTTGGAGGGGCTTATATTCGGAGGGGCTTATCTACGGAGGGAAATTTGCGTCTCAGAATCGATTGGGCGAGCCTTATCGTTCAGTGGAAGTAAATTTACCGTTTTTGCTTTGTTTTACTTTGTATTTGAGGGAAATTTTACAAGTACGAGCCCACGGGGGGCTTATATTTGGAGGGGCGATTTAACGGAGGGTTTTTTGCGTTACCGGTTTGGGGGGCTTATATTTGGAGGGGCTTATACATGGAGGGGCTTATTATTCGGAATTTTACGGGGGTATTTTAATTTTCTTTACAATTGCGAAAAGCGTTAAATAGACCCGCAAAATTAAGTACCAATAAGGTATTTTAATTTTCTCGACGTTTCGTTTGCTTGTCTTGACAGTAAAATTGCACAATGTTTATCTTTCGCAGGTTTCCGAGGAGAGCCCCCCTGCCTCACCATCTTCATCAGAGGAGGGCGACACTTTGTCTACCAAAGGCAAACAACAACAGAAACGAAACAAGGCCATCTACAAGATCTCCATTTCTCCAAATAAAAGCCTACAAGCCGTGCCACAAAATGATAAATTAAGCCTAAAGGTGATGAAAGTCACTAGAAATGAACAAGGACGCTTAACTGTGACGGGTCATAGGGAGGGGTCACCTTCCTTAGACGAAGACAATTCTTCATATGAAGGCAACGATTCTTGGAGAATAAACGAACGCGGTCAAAGCATGTGCCAGTCAGTAGTTACATCAGCAAGCACACGTGATAATCACGTGTTTGCCACCTGCGCGCAGAATTTCTTTAACCAGCAGTCTCCTAGAGACGTATCCATACTTTCTGCCGTTCCTATGGTAACGAATCCACCAGTGTCGGCTTTATCATGTCCGGTTCAGAATACGGTCAGCACTACAACTGTAACTACGGCATCAAATTCTCAGTTTTCTCAACAAAATCATGCGTCAAACGCGATTTCAATTAATCCGCTCTCGAGAGAGACGTCTTCTAACTCTGGAATTCAGTGGAATTCAGTCTTTGTTCACCCACGTGTGGCGGACTTAAGTAGCAGTCCGTCTAGCGACTATGGCAGTTATATGTCTGATGCCGGCACCCGGCTTAGCTTCTCAGGATCCGACTCTTTGAGCGGTGGACTAAGTGCTCAGAGTTTCCCCGACTCCGACCAAGCTATGTTTGACGGCCCGTTTCGCTTACCTCTTCCGGTAACCCGAGATTGTCCGCTAAATTTCGCTGATTCAGCAAAAAGTGATCAGGGTTTGTCGCAAGGGATGTGTTGGCTGGGTGATTGCAGCCCCGGGGCATCCCAGTCTAGTGGCAATGATGTGCCAGTTGATACGACGGATTTTTCACCTCTTGAGTTGCTCGGTTTTGATGACATGTTTGATTGTAATCTGAGTAACGTGATACCGGAATGCCTTAACTCACCGCCGAAACAAAGCGAAAACGTTGCTGCAACGTCCGTCGGCGAGAATCTCCATCCTACTTATTCCACAGCTTCAAACACATCAACACAATCGTCATCACTCACGCTCAATTCGTTCTCTACAGAAAGTTTAGTCAGTCAACCACCAGGGTTCCACGGCACCACTTCCGGTTTGACATCGACAACTTCGTACGTGTTCGTGAAACCTGTCAGTCCGGTAAGAAACACCGTTGTGACGTCATGTTTTGTCAGCGTTTCCAATAACATGCCCTCGTCATCATCCGGGGTATCGGTTAGTAGGGCTAGCACTCATTCTCTCGCCGGAGGCCAACGGGACAGCAATGAAGTTACTGTGCCCGACATATGTATGACTCCGGTGGTTTCACAGCCTACATCAAACCAAGTTGCTCATGGCTCATCTGCCAAGACAAACTCAAACCATCAGTCCTTATCAAGTGACATAAACAACAACACTTCACGGCCGATTGATGCTGGAGAAACTACGACTTTCACTTCCTCTCCGCATCCAAGAAATCATGTCGTACCAGGCTCTGCGCGCATTACGGATTTTTCACCCGAGTGGTGTTATCCCGAGGGAGGAGCTAAAGTGCTCATTACTGGTGAATGGAGGACCGAGCAGGGCGTCTACACGTGTTTATTTGACGGTTGTAGCGTGCCTGCGATCTTGTACCAAGCAGGCGTTTTGAGATGCTTTTGTCCGTCACATGACCCAGGCCTAGTCACTCTTCAGGTGGCTTGTAATGGGTTTATCGTTAGCAACGCATGCGTGTTTGAATACCGTGCACGTGATTCGCCGGCGGGCAGCTCCGGCTGTCACGAGTGGCTTACCACTGATAACGACCGGTTTAAACTTGCTTTACTGGATCGCTTGGAGAGACTGGAGTCTAGACTCAATGCAAGCCAGACAAACAATTCCGAAAATCAATCTCAAGGAAATCAGTGCATGACATTCGAAGATCGCCTCATCGCTGCTTGCGAGATTTTTCATCGCTCCCATTGCCCCATTAGAAATCTAACAAAGATCGAGAAGCCATTTCGAGGCATGACACTGCTTCATTTGTCCGCTGCCCTTGGTTATAACAGACTCGTTTGTACGCTTCTCAAGTTTTGGCGTGAAAGCCAAAGCGCGCTAGTCAGAGACGAATTAAACCCTCTCAGAAAGGACGAGTTTGCGTGTACGCCTCTAACATGGGCATGCGCACTGGGATGGACAGACGCGGCACTCATGTTGTTAGAGACAGAGCCCAAGGCGTTACTGGAGCCTGATGCTCGCGGGCGTATGCCACTGCAGCTGGCAAGAGATCGAGGTTTCCTGGATGTAGTGGACATTATTGAGGATTCTGTCACATCTTTTCCAAACAGGTGGGTTTATTAAAAAAAACATCAGCGAGGGACACAAGTGAGGGTATCACAAAGTTAGCTATCACAAAGAACAACAATAGTTTATTCAATACGAAAATATTTTACAGTTATGGTACCCACAATTAGCGGAGCCATTCTATGTGGGAAACAATACAGTAATAGTCTCCTACAAATAAATACAACGTCCAAAAGCCGGGGGAAAAGAAAGTGAATTCAGAGAAAGTAAAAAAAATGTAGCACAAATGGAAAGAATAGTAGTAAATGGTAAAACTAAAACAAGTACGATAGTAAAAGAAACTATGGATAGAAGGAAAGAAAACACATAAGCTGAATAAGGCCCGGTTCAGACGCCGTACTTTTCATGAGCCGAACCTAATACATTGAATTAAGTACATGAAAAGTTCGGCGTCTGAATCAATTAGGAACGCCTGTTTCAATTTGGAACGGCTCACCCGTTCTTTTCGCCTAGCCCGGCCGGGAATTTCGCCTTTGGATCGACTTTGGAACGCCTTTGATTCAGACGCCGAACTTTTCATGTACCGAACCTAATGCATAAATTCTTATAACGTATTTTGTAAGCAGTTTGACCAAAATGCGCATTTTTCGCCTTCTGAATTTAGTTCGGGTGGAATTAAGATCGGCGTCTGAATCAATTTAGCCGGTCTAAATAATTTGGGTCGGCCTTAATTCGAATTAGGTTCGGCTCATGAAAAGTTCGGCGTCTGAACCGGGCCTAAGGAGTTCACGTAGGAACTGGTAATGGCACTCATATCAACATACACCTTCTCAGTATCCAAGACCTTGAGCAGTAACTTATGTAGTCTTACGCTTGAAAGGGTCTTTTCCACTGTTCTTGTGACTTAAGAGGGATTTTGTTCCAAATTCTTACACCACTTCTAGAAAAAGATAACAATGGTTGATTGAGTCTATATTTACGGACATGAGAATTACACGTAGTTGACTTAAACTGCGTCGGTCAAGGGAATTTTTAGGGATATCGTGAAGCTCATAGAACAAGTTGTTTAATAAGCTTTTTTTTCCCTCCAAGTTGGTAGTGAAACTTGGCTTCGTATGCACTTCAAATTACTGTTGTTAATATTTCGTGGTTTTTTTTCAATTTTCCACAGGAACATTTTTCTCGGTGTGGGCCATGATTCAGACGTCACCTCATCACCAATGGCCTCATCTTGCGAGAGCTCTCCTCAATCTTCCGCCTTGGCCCCTCAATCTCGTATCCTTTTGGCACCTCCTGTGCACACCACCATGGAGGAGCGAGCGGGCTCACCGATGTTTGTTGATGAAGATGAGATGGAACCACAGTTTTCAAAAAAGCCAGGAAACACTTTGGCAAAAACTTTAGTACATATTCACTCCATGATTAGCGAAGCCGAACAAGAAGCCGAACTCGGTCATCGTATACCCGGGCATTTATCACCACTTCACGAAAATACCGAACTTGTTACTGGTTCTTGGAGCTCCGCTATGAGACTGCGCACTTTCAGTTCGGCTTCTTCCCAGTCCTCTCCTCTGACGCCTTGCTCTTCCAAATCTTCACTCTCTCCAGGCTCTCCCGGCTTTCTAAACTCTCCCCATTCTTCACCCGTCGGACCGGACACAACAGAATTCCAGGAGTTTATTTACAGTTCTCGTAAACTTCTGGAAAGGGATTTGTCTGATCTCACGCTAACAGATCGTGAGCAGTGGGAACTATATGAAGCTGCAAAGATAATTCAAAATGCTTACAGGAACTACAAGGTAAACTCAGTATACCCCCTCCCCCCTCCCCCTCCCACTCATCACCACAACCCCTTCGCTCGCTGATGTTTTTGCCACTAAGGAGCCTGGTCCCAGGCTAAAGTGTCACTCCAAAGCATGAGGGAATGAGGGTCGGGAGGTTTAGGACTAGGTATCTCTAGCAACAGCTCCTTCCCTACCCCCTCGCGCACCGCAACAACTACAACAAATGTCTTACTGGCCTCTCTTTTTGTAAATTCTTGTTCTTTGTAGACAAGACGTCATCAACAGGAACAAGAAATAGAGGCGGCTATCTTGATTCAACATCATTATCGAAGATATAAAGAGGTAATCGTCCTTCCAAAGCTCTGTTCACCCTTTACTGGCCCAAAACCTGAACAAGTTTGAATTGCACGGCTATCGCCTGGATATACTAGAGAGCTTTACATTCTGAGAGGAGGACGACTACGAGTACGAGATTTTCTCAGTATTAAGTAGTGCACGCGCGTGAACCAACGTCATTTTGGCGGGAAAACGTGAGAGCTGTCGTTATTAACGTAGCGGGAAGCTATGGGTATGCAAAACCATAGATTGCCTCCAACCTAAAAGAAAACGTTTGTACATAGTATACCCAGGAACCCACTTCTTGTCTCGACCCTGTACTCTGGCACCCATATCTTGCCTCAATTCTCGAGTGGGTACTTGAAGAAAGGGTGGGCGCCGTGTCCTGGCAGCAAGTGTGAACCCTACCTAAGTAGTACATGTTTTTGTTTTTGTTTTTTTTTTTCAGTATATCGCGTTCAAAAAGATGACACGAGCAGCCCTAATCATCCAAAACCAATATCGCACTCACCGTGAGCACGAGAGGTTCAAGAAAAGCAGACGAGCGGCAGCCATCATTCAAAACACATTCAGAAGTTACCGGGAACGACGTCGGTCCACGCAGAGGCGGAGGGAACAGAGACTCAGCAAGCGACAGGAGGCGCGATACATACAAAAGGCATCCAACAGGTATTTATACCGCTTTGTCCAAGGTCGTATTTATACGTCCTCTCCTTTCAATAGTTTTATTTCTTTCGGCTGCTCATTGTTTTCGTCCCTGGTTGTTTGAAAGGGTCTGAGAAGGAATAATGTCAAACGCTGACCTGAAAGTTTTTCAAGGAAGTTATCGAAAGTTACATCACAAGTTGATGTTGTGTTGTGACGTATTGAAAGAAGCTGTCATCCCAAACTCACTATGATGGCGCTTTTTTAAAATTGGTGCATCTGTACTAGGGTAGGGTCTTTGCAGTTAACCCAGATTACCCGGGCAAAAAAAAGATTACCCGGGCGGGGGGAGTCGCGAGTCGTCACGCGAGAGCAGCACGCAAAAGGGAACGTGAGTCTCGCTCGCTTGTTCTCTTAAGGCTCGCTTTTCTCGCCATACATGGAGAGCTTCCTAGCAGGCTAACCTGCGCTTCTAACAATTCGTTCCTAACGATTGTAAAATCATTGCATTTTGTCAAGGTTTTCGTAAATTACGTAACTGTGTGCATAATACGTAACCATATTAAAGTAGCTTACTTGCATTTAAATGTCATTATTTTGTAGATCGAAGGACAACTCCTAATACCTAGAGGAATCACGTTCGTTCACAAACAAACGAATACATTACTTCATTCATAATGGGCTTTGCAGCCACAAGTCACGAATGCAACATAGAGAAGAAGTAACTTATTTTACACGTCGTGTTCGACGACAATTACCTTATAAATATCTTTAAAATTGATAATTTATTAAATTAATTTATAATAGAAGTATAGCAAGTATAATCATGCAATTGCTCCCCTAATTCCTGCATGGATTTGTTAATATAATTAAAAAACAATCAAGGGAACAAAAGTTGAACTGGCAACTCCAAGTCATTATAATTTCCATGCACTGAACTGAACTGAACAGTATGTCGGTAGACTGCAAAATAGCTGTATTTTTGCGCTAATCATAAAACCTGCATGATATTGAAAAGAGAAATTCTCGCACGACCTCGCCTGTCCAGACTACGAACAGTCTCTTTTTTTTTTTGTTAGTTCGTCAAACGTAACGCCCGACACACCAAAATTGCCAGGCGCGTGACTGGATGCACCAAGTACCTCAAGTCTCGTAGCTTCGCCGTTCACCGCTTGCGCGCGCGCGTGTACTAACTTCACTAAATCTGAAGAAAAAGAGACTCTTCGCAGTCTATCGCATGCCCTTCCCTTTCAGGCATCACGTGACAGGTGACAGCCATTAGCAAAGTGCGATCCGTTAAAAGAGAACTTAAAATGCTTTGCAGTTGTGACTTAAATGTCGCATAAAGTATATCAGCCCATGCGTTCCTGTGAAAATTCCCTACACCTCTTGGCCCAGTGTGTTGTCTGTGTTAGTTGTATATAGTATTTTAATAATCCCCATTGCATTCAGAAATTATTTGTGAATACAAGAACTGATGCCAACATATCACATATCAGAGTCTTTTTGCCTGTAGGAATTTCCTCAGTTAGTCTCAACCTAGTTTCCCCAGGCTTTCTCTCTTGTCCCGTTGTCCGCGCGAAGGTTTATGGAAAGAGAGAGCGAGAAGAGTCTTTTTCGGCGTTAACTTTTAATGAGGTACGGAAGGGTCCGTTTTTAGCGGAGCTGAGAAGGCCTGGACTAGGATGGTGATGTATAGCTACATGCCCGTGTGATAGGAACCCGTGGGGTACTCCCTATAATAGTATATGCGGGGAGGCTCCGCCCGAAAGAGGTACCTTTTTCAGGTTTCTGGTACATGAAAGGGTAGGGATTTCACTAGTTGAAATATATGAAAGGGCAGCGAAATCCGTTTTTTTTTTCGGTCTGTAAGAAGACCAAAACGCCTAACAAATGCATTTTATGTCTGTGAAAAGGTCGATAAAATGTTCTGGTTGTGTTATTTATTCATGTTTTAAAGAGACTGCATTAACAGCAGTTAAAGGGGATGCATAGTTCCAAACTAGGTATGTGAAAGGGATGCCATTTGTCAAGAGAAGGTATACAAAAGGGGCACCTATTCCGTCAGAATTGGTATTTAGAAACGTAAGGGTTTGGACCTCGGGGCGGAGCCTCTCTGTATAAAACTTTGTTGAGTACCCACGGGGTAGGAAACTAAACTTTGTCAGAATGAGGTTAGGTGTATCATGTGTAGAACAAATTTTTTAAATTTACCATTTATTTAGAGATCCCGTTACTGGAATCGCTATTGTCGGTCACAATTTTCAGTGACCAGTACACTGTTTCTGTTTTGCTCGATGAAAGTGCAACTGTCATCTCTTTTAAATGAATATGGATGATATTACGTCCGCCGTGCTTGGCTATCATTAGCTACGTTTTTCTGAGGCCAAATTTTCTGAGAGTTTTCCTATTTCATCTTATGTTTTGTTCAAAGTCCCGCAGAAGATACTCATCATGCTAAGATGATGGTATTAAGCATCATGTTTGTAACAAACAGCAATCGGCAGATCAGATGGCAGTAGACCATAATACCATTGCTTATGTATACCAGAACAATAAGCAAATCAGTAATGCATTTTTTTCAAGAACTTGTTTGTACTTTGTACGTTTTCTTGGCATTGCAAACTACAAACTGCAGACGTATTAAATGGAGGGGTACGTAAACGTGATGTTTAATTAAACGCTCATGTCGCGCAACAACAGAAACACGTTAGGGACCTCAAGCAAAGACGTTTTTGAGCAACTCACATCAACCGGAAGTGGACTTTTCGTCAGCGGCATGGCATGTTAAGAGAAAAAGCGTTCACTTTCGGTTTACGTACGTCGCTCAAAAACGCCTTTCCTTAAGCTCCCTATTATCAGTTCTATTTATTATTATAATAATATTATCACTACATTGAAACCTTTTTGTATTATTTAATTGCCTGCTAGGACATTCCTTGCAGTGAGTGAATACTGTAACCAACCCATTCGATAAGAGCGGAGTCGGTTATAAATAAACCAATACAGTACCATGTTGGTTTTGTTTTTGGAGTCTGGGAGTCTTACATTGAGGGGTCTTACGTCCAGGAGTCTTACATCCAGGGGGTCTACGACCATGGGTCTTACGTTCAGGGGTTTTACATCCAAGGTTCTTAAATTCAGGGGGCCTAAGTCCAGGGGTCCTACAAAAAGGGGTTTTAAATCCAGGGGTCTTACATCCAGGCGCCTTACGTGCATGGGTGTTACTTCCAACAGTCCTACATCCAGGATTTCTTTCAACTAAGGATTCTTTCAACCAGGGGTTTTTACAACCAATAGTTCTTACAACTAAGGGTTCTTGCAAACAGGGATTCTTACAACCAAGGATTCTTTCAACCACGCGGGGCTTCTTACAACCAGGGGTTCTTACATCAGGGGGCTGTTATAAGCAGGGGTTCCTTCAACCAATGGTTCCCACAACGAGGGGTTCTTTCAATCAGGGCGTCTTACAACCAGGGTTTCTAACAAGCAGGGGTTCTTTCAACCAGTCTTTACACCCAGGGGCTCTTACAAACAGGGGTTGTTACGTTAAGGGTTCTCACATCTAGGGATTTGCTAGACTGCAAAACAGTCGAGTTTTTTCTCAAAATCGGTAAAGCGTCGCGAAGGAGTCTCACACGGCCGTTGCTACTTTAAGGGGTTCTTACGGTCAGAGATCCTTGCGCCCAGAGGTTCTTTTGTCTAGGAGTTTTTATGGCCTGGGGTTCTTACGTTCCGTGTTTTTACGTTCGCGTGTTTTTTGAGCATGGAAACAACATCCTATGTTTAATGAGTTAGTCTTTCAGAATTCTGGTGAGCCTTCCAGTTTCTCTCAGTGAAGTTCCATGCTCAGTTGTTCTTTAGATGTTTACCTCTTTACAGAAACCTTTCATATTCTGTAAACGGGCATTTTTTGCTAAATTTTAGTTGAAGTAGATGTTTTTTGATATTTATAATCCGGAATCCACGGCGTGGAATCCAGAGTCCAAGACTGTCCTAGATTCCCTTCCATGGGGTCGCGGCTTCTTGGGATACTTGCTTCTATATAAAACACTCAGAAAACTATTCCACGGAATTAGTTCTCTTTCTTGCGAATAACCGTTACATTCCTCCGTTCTTCTAATGAAGCGCTGGAGTGGCTATCCGTCGGCTTGGAGTAAACTTCAGTATGGATGTAACAACGATGGACTAAATGAAGCATGCCTTCTAAAACCCAAAGCTTGTTCCTGACTAAAATGACTTCGAATTTATTAGTGGGATACAATGAACACTACATAGCATTTTTGGAACGGGAAATAGCTCTTACGGGCGAACAGAAAGGCTGCGGGTAATCGACCAACAATATTGAAATTAATTTTGTTCTCGAATAAGATCCCAAATTGCTAATTGTCCGTAACCAGTTCTTGCGCGTTGAATTTAGGTTGCGTTCTCCTGTCGTCTAGCGCAATTATTGACAACGGCGTTGCAAAATTGGCACTTTCTTTAGCTAAACGAATAATGGTATTTTGATTTTGCTGCTATACTTGGAGGTTAATTTCTAGTCATAGAAGCGGTATGGATTCTCGTGAGTAAGAGTGACGACTTCACATTCTATTCAGCCTAAAATCCCACAGGTCATTATTATCGTTCATTGTCCTTTGGCTTTTTGTCGTTTTTTATTTGTGAGAAATTTCATAGGTCAGTATTGCTCATGTTAAGTTGTTTTTACTTTTTCGAATCTCATTCGAATCTTTTTTTCGCTTTTCTGGCCAGGAACTTATCGAAAATCATCTTTCTCAACTATAAAATAAATAATTAAATGAAAATAAAATCGGTTGATTTGCAGCTATGGATCCTTTGGAGAGAAACGATTAAAACTTAAAAAGGATCTTTAAAAGATGTAATCTCTTTGTTTTTCTTGCCACACTGCTTCATTTGCCATCCAGCAAGGTGTTTTCTTGGTCCCATGTGACCGTTTTCTGCAAAGAGCTCATTGTGGTTACATGCGTCCAATTTTATAGTTTTTTTTTTTACTACCAGTGGAGTTGTAAGAGGAGTTAAACGAACCTTTCAATAGTCCAGTTTCGAATTAAAAATTGCCGCTGAATATAAACATTAACGACACATTCATACAGGATTAGCCTCGACCTAAAGTAAAATATTCAGAAATTCTGGCAAGTAAGTGTTTGAAATTTGAATATACAAAATAGACAGAGTAATAAACAGGTCTTTTTCTCGTTGGAATTTGTGAATATATTACTTCAGATTGAGGCTAAGGCTGTAAAAAATGCGTCTTCACTTCTTTAATTCAGCGGTCATAGCGAACTCGAAAATGGACTATTTGCCTTTGGGAAATAAATTCAATTTTCATGAATATATTGTTACATCATAAGTACGTGCACTGGTGTTATTACTTGTGTCCAATCTCCTCTCGTTCAAAATATAAGTATAATTGACAACGCTGTATTCTCATTTCTCTTTAGCTTTTGTCGGTGAGGTTCGCAGGTACGTAAATTCTAATGATGGATGGTGGTCAGTTTTATACATAGACAATTTGGTAATACTTATCCGACGTTTAGTTAAAAAGTCCATTTCCTATTGTTTTCAATGAATAGTCCAAGGTTTATTTATATTACAGTTTGTAAAGTATATTGCCGGATTTTCAAAACTCTTACCGCTAAAGAGCGTGTTGCACCTTTATTTCCGATTTATTATTGACTAAAACTTGAATATGTCTGAAATTGACGAATAATAGTAATTTGATGTCAATGCCAGTCTTGGGGTTAATTTCTACGCACTTAATTTGAGTTGACCTGAAGACTTTGAAGAGGTTTAATTGTATACATTGACGGGCGATACTTCGAGTTTTACTGAACCTTAACGTTTGCTGAAAGGTTTCATTTCTTTTTCTTTTAGGTGTCTTTTCAAGTTCTCAGTTTTAACGTTTTAGGTACGTCATGAGTTTTGCTGTCTCCCATTGCACCTCCATTGATAGATTTATCATTATTCAACTTGAAGAGGTTTGAAAAAATAGTTGTACAATGTATTGTGATTATGTTGCTGAACTCGGATTAATTTTAACTAATAGAAGCGATATGAGTTATTTTGGTAAGAGTGACAACTTCGATTCTATCAGTCTCAAATCCCAGAGGCCGTAATTTTCATTCATTGCTCTTTGGCGTTTTAATACTACAAATACGGAATTCAACATTAAATTATTTGTGAAAGGTTTGAACCCAGGAGTCATTTCAAAAGTAGGTTGAGTTCGGATC
This sequence comes from Porites lutea, assembly GCF_958299795.1. Taxonomy (NCBI): domain Eukaryota; kingdom Metazoa; phylum Cnidaria; class Anthozoa; order Scleractinia; family Poritidae; genus Porites; species Porites lutea. The sequence continues at coordinate 4,726,375 of NC_133201.1, forward strand.
GTCCGGGTGAACGTAGTCCTGAATAGGACTGTTGTTGTTGACAGTGACTGATGGCCTAATCGCTGTGTTACAGTTTCTTTAGGTTTGGCTAAGGACTGGTTTGCTAATAATAGTCCTCGCTACTTTAGAGGTTCTTTACGCAATTGCATAAATTGCGTCCACTGCGACGATCATTTCTTCATTTTCATTTCATTTCCGCAGTTCATATATGATTTATTTCATATATCATCAACACTCATTTCTTTCATGGGAACATATGAACCCACAATTGACCTGCTCCCAACGTCAGTGGCTTCATAGCTCAGTTGGTAGAGCATCGCACCGGTATAGCGAGGTCACGGGTTCAAACCCCGTTGAAGTCTTAAATTTTTTTTTCAGGCTTCTTTACGCAATTGCGTAAATTGCGTTCACTGCGACGATCACTTCTTCGTTTTCATTTCATTTCCGCAGTTCATATATGATTTATTTCATATATCATTAACGCCACAGGATAAGTTTAGGTTGAGTATATCACTCGCTTCATAGGTTAAATTAAATAAAGCATTGTTCATGTTACATTGACTCGCTTGTTTTGCTTTCAACTGATTTCAACGGGACCTTTGTTTACAATTGAACATCAACATTCGATGTGGAAGGAACTCGGCAAACACGCTGTCTATAGAATTTGTAGCCAAGAGCTTCTTTCCTATCTCTCCAGAGATTAAAGAAACGGATTCACGGAGACGAATGTACTTCGGCGACCTCCGTCGACGTGGTCTTCCAACCCTAGGTTTCGATGGCGCCGCCATCGAAAGTACTGCAGTGAAACAAACACTCACAGAATCAAACAGGCTCGATACCAGACCAAAATATCCAAAAAGATGTAAAGAAAAATACCAAAACAACCTATTTAGACTTTCTTTTAAACCAAGATTTAGCGAACTTGTGAAGGATTAACAAAGATTGCCTCGACACTCTGAAGGCAGCGATTTGCAACTACGCAAAATGTTTTTTCCGGAGTACAGGGAGCGCAGTGCATCTAGGCCGGAGTGAACATGGGCCTTTAGCATTCTCGTCCCCAGAGCCCATCGTTTCTTGGTCACGTGGTAGGGAAACGAGGGGCTCTGGGGACGAGAATGCTAAAGGCCCATGTTCACTCCGGCCTAGATGCACTGCGCGCCCTGGTCGGTTACAAATTAAGCCGAGTGGCTCTGGGGACGAGAATGGGGCCTTGAGTTGTTTTTTTTATTTTTCATCATTTTAATCTTGTTTCGTTTCCCTAGTTTTTAACCTTTCCATTATTGTTGATCATCTTTTTTTATATTGCAAATTGCTTTTACAAAATGTCCTTCTAACAGTTTGGCTAAATAATATTGACTTATTAAATAAATTGTTTTCATTAAATGCTCGAGGGATTCACTCTGTCTAAAGGACTAAACCATTTCGTACTTGCGGGCGCAAACAACAGAAACGTCATCATTACCTACCGATTCCTCGCGGCCCCTGTTCAAGAAAATCGAGATTTTTTCTGTATTGACTGTATGACTGTATATTTCAACTGTAAGTACTTTCCTTAAAACGCGCGAGTTACTAGAGTGCCTCCTCGTGAGTTCGCCCTCTGGGCGAAATCCCTGCGGGGGGAAAAAAATACTAGGGATTATTGGTTAGCATAGTGTGAAAAAAATATTAGCATAATAGTTTAGTTAGCTGAGTGTAATTACTGGATTAGCGGGAAAAAAAAGTGTTAATAGGCATTTGTGCAAATAATTTAGTATTTCAGTAAACTTTTTAAGCCCATTGTTGTACTAGTTAACCAGTATTGAGATTAAATCCAGGTTTATCCTTGACATAAAACAAAGAAAGAAAACTTTGGGCAGAAAACAGGGGAAATTTACAAGTTCTCACTTTAAGGTATCAAAATATGCTAAACTCTTAAAAACTCTGAATAATGTCGTGATCATTAAGCGTGACTCTCTCTTGAAGATCACTACTGACAATTAATTGCGCGCAGACGGGAAAATTACATTCAAAATTAACCTTGTACGTGTTAAGTTCGACACATCTATGTCTTAACTGTTACACGTACGTGTAAAAGAAAATATTTCGTCTCAGTTTTTTTAGTGCCATGCAAAAAGGTTGGGTATTAACTCAAGAGTAGATCATGAATCGTTTAATTTTAATATCAAAACAGGTCATGAGGTTATATTTGCGTCTAAAAATATGGGAAAGGATATTACACAAGACGAACATAAAATGTTAAGAGCGGCCGTCCGTAAATATCGCCTGGGGGAGTGCAAAACGCCGTACAGGGACTAGGCAACCTCGTGCCCAGACGTCACTCTCTCTCGATGAAAATGTGCGCGCAAAGGAAGGTGGGAAGGAGACAACAGACGAGTCGTCTGGCAGATCTTGTTTTTAAGATGGCGGCAATTGTAAACTAAAGCTACAAAGCAAAGGATTGTCCTAAAAAATTTTGGAGGCGTACCCGTGCTTAAATTTCTCTAGAGGCTTGCTTTAGAGTTTCCATATATTTGTCTGTAATTTTTCCCTGGACTTTCTTAAAGACAAATGTATAGGAAATTTAAAAAGTGGTTCTATGTCTTCTAGCACATGTAAAACCCTAAATTTTTTTCAGCAGAAAACTTAGGAATGAAGCTTTAGTTTACAAATCATGTTTTTTTCAGAACAGACGTTCTACGGAAATTATTCGAAATTAGATTCTCATACAAACACTGTAATTTCTCCGCGTTTGCCTACTCGTCAAGATGGCGTCGAAAACCGTGACAAGGTGGTCAAGGTGTTCGAAAATGGTGTCACAGCCCTCTCGATCTTCAACTATACTTTCACATGGCTCGTTAGGTTTGTACATTCTTCTACCCGAACTTTTTTGTCCGTGGGCCAAATCCTTTCAATTTAAGCCTCTTTTAAAGGATTTTGCGTTGCGCTTGATTTGGATTTCAGGACTTTGCAAGATAAAATTAGAATTTTTCTTCGACCTTTGCCTTTAGCCAATACTTTGAGTAAACAATTGATGTAGGCATAGCTCCAAGGTACTTTTAAGACCTGTTAACTACACTGGGCAATCGTAAACCGAACTTCTACAAACTAATCAGAGTGAAAAAAACGTCTAAACAGTTTGTAATCTGCAACCATTATAAGCACTCTGACTAGGCAACTATCTTACTGCAAATGCGACTATTGGTTGCATGTACAAAAAACGTTTTGTGTCAACAAAACTCTGTGTCTCGATGTGTCAATAACTTGTTGCTGAGGCAAGTTGCTCAAATCGTGATCAAAGGCCACACAAGTTGTGTTTTTTATTTTTTTAGAGACTATGCGTTAATCCAGTAATTATACTCAGCAAAATAAACTATTATGATAATATTTTTTTCACACTATGCTAACCAATAATCCCTAGTAGTTTTAATTATAGAGTTAGTTACGCACTAAGATACTCTTTTGTGACAGGTGACATGGGTGAATGTACCGAATCCATCGCTTTGCCCGTTCTTATCAAGCTAGTGTAAACGAGTGCGCTCTGAGGAAATGAATAACCCCTGTCATAGGTATTTTCGATCTTGGCCCTGGCACTTGAAGATCACTACAATTAATTGCACGCAGACGGGAAAATTAAATTCAACCTTGTACGTGTTAAGTTCGACACCGTCATCTAACTATGTCGTAACTGTTACACGTACGTGTAAACGAAAATATTTCGTCTCAGTTTTTTTTAGTGCCACAGAGTTTGGTTATTAACTCAAGAGTAGATCATGAATCGTTTAATTTTAACATCAACATGTTATATTTGTGTCTAAAAATATGAGAAAGGATATTACACAAGAAGACGAAAATAAAGTGTTAAGTATGTTGGTTCTGGAACAAACGTCGTTTTTGTTGGCAATAAAAGAATGTTTTTTATATCACAGACACGTATGAAACTTCCATTCCATCACTTCATGAATTGAATAATTTAAATTCTTACGGATAAACAAATAAACCATTTAACATGCCTTTAATGACATAACAAAACTAATGACATTAATCAAAGATAGACAGCCGGCCAATTATGTCCCAAATTCAAGCAAATCACTCTTTAGCTTCTTGTTCAAAGAGTCAATATATGAACAAAAAAAAATCGCATTTTTTCGTGTTTTGAAGAGAGCAGGCTGCTCTCCGGCTCTACCGCCGTTCTGAGGTTTTTCTTGTCTGCTTACCTTCAACTGTCTATTGCTTATGTTAATCTTAAAGACCGGTCCTCTAGAGTACTACATCTTAAAAATGAAACAAATCACTCTGAATTCATCAATCATATCCGGAATCCTGAACATAGGCGTGTAGCTTCCAAATTTAGGATAGAAAATCACAGTTTAAAAATAGAAACTGGAAGATTTACAATCTCCAAAACTCCTGAAGACCTTAGAATCTGTGATCATTGCAACCAAAATTCAGTTGAAAATGAACTGCACATATTATTTCACTGTGATCAATACAACGATTTGAGAAAGACTCTTTTTATTAAAATCAACGACCGAAATACATTATTTACAAATTACAATATCCATGATAAAGTCTGTTTTCTTTTTAACGATACTGATTCACATATCAGCAGGCTAGCTGCTAATTTCATCTTTCAAGCATGTGAAAGACGAAAGAAACATAGTTAATTCTACCGTTCCATCATATCTTCCAGGTGATAGTTACAGGTAACGCAATCTCGATCGCAGAGACACGAAGAAAAACATCCATCTCCAGTGGAAAGCCAATTTCATGATTTAAAGGATAAACAACAAAATTAAAGACCAATAGGGGTAAGGCATATTTTCAGTGTACAATAGATACGTAAGAAGTCTATGGCTTTAGTCCTCTTTTTAAAGCGAGTCTTCAAATTGTTAGGGGCGTAGATCAGCACGCGTATGATAGTAGTTTTTGTTTGTCTTACGGATTATAGTCTTCAAACGGTCGTAATTCGACTTTGTAGAAATTTTAGAGATTGTTTTGGTGGGGGTCTTAGTTTTCGAAAACTAAGACCCCTAAATTTATCGTTAAATTTGACCTAAAACCTGGTGGAAAGGATCGAACATGATGTAATTTGACAGATCAGACCTATTTCGGTTACAATTTGACTTTATATTTCGACGGATTCGATTTTAGGGGGTCTTAGTTCGTAATCTCGAAAACTAAGACGGGTCTTAGAACTTAGGTCTTCGTTTTCGAGGGTCTTAGTTTTCGTAACACCCTGACTAGATTGCTGTGTCTGTTAACTTAAGTGTGTCATCTTCATATTTTTGCAGTGGGTCCTTTTACTCAAAACATCCAAAGTTTAAATAGTGAAGGGTATGGTGTTGCGGTTATGTAGCCCGTACCCCTAGTGTTTGAAATATTACGTAAGCTGCAATAATTGATTTGTTAATGATATTCTCTTAAACTAAAACTAAATCCAGTCTCAGCGAATGAAATTTAACTCACGTATAGTTATTTTGATTCTTTTGCCAGGTTTTCTTAACCTTAAGAATATTTAAAGGCATTCTATCGTAATATTGTACGCAGCCATGATAAGGAGATTGACAGCAGATAACGAAAACTAGGCAAACATCAATCCGCAGCATGTAACATGGGTTATACCGCGTTCACCCCATGGAGCATGGAGTTTGTTTCCCCTAATCCCGAATTTTCTGTTTTCAGGAACACGACTTACTGCTCGCCGTCTACGTGATGCCATGGCATAATTTTTAGACGTACTTTATGATTTTCCCGTCTACTGGGCGATTAAGTTTACGGCCAATGATTATGGGATAATGTTCAGTATGTTTGACCCCAAGCAATGCATTATCAATACAACATAACGTGACCAAAACCTCCGTGACTTTGCTATTTTTAATGCGATCACGAAGACTTGTTCGTTCATATACTATGGCCAGGCCGATTTCGATTCTTAAGATCCCGTTTTTGAGGTCATTACTGCTGCACTGCGCGCAGTTTATACGTGGGCGAGACGGTGAGTCGAAGGGTGACCGATTACAATAGCGCGCGGTGGAGTTAGCCTTGCAATTTCACGCTGCGATGCATGTCTAATTTTATCCGTCAATGGATGGTGCGATACGCGTAAACACGCAAAGTACGTTGATAGCTGTCACGTAGCAAATCAGATATAAAAGGGTACCCCTGAAACGTTCTTGTTTGTAAGCAGCCTCTTGCTTTGTAGAGCAGACGAAGCAGACGGTCCATTAAGCCCTACGGCGTCAAGGTTGGAAAAGACGAAACATTAAGTTTCACTTCACATCAGGTACGATGATATTCACCAAGCTGAAAAATTTCTGCAAGGCTTTTATGTAACATTTCAACATTTTCTTTTTCTCCCTTTTTATAATTTCCTGAGTTACTCATTCCAGGTTCTTTATTCTGTCATTGGCTCCCGCCTTCCGCGGTTGTACAGTTGTACTTTGTACTCTGTGTGTAGCGTTCAAAAGACATCACCATACCGACCTTATCTTTAGCAATAAGCCGGAAATTATAATTGTTTCCGTTTTGGCACATTCAAGCTTAATATATAGATCTAGTCAGGGCTAAAAGCGAAGCTCTGGTTAACAATACTTGTAAACAAAAAAATAAATCGTGTAAGGCTAAATGGGGAGGGCAATGAAAATGGCATCAAGATCAATAGATCTAATTACCAAAAAAACAAATTGCACGTGCAGACCCTTTTTTTTCTAATTAGCAAAAGAAAAAAACAAATTTGCACGTGCTTCACGCTTTTTGTCTTTCTTTGCCGTTGTTTTGCAGAACTACAACGCTGTTTTGTAGGACTAAAACGTCAAACGTCCCAGTTACACATTATTTTTATGCATAGGCGTACGGGCAATTTTCGGCCAGGGGGGACGGTAAACCATTTGCCCAAATTTTTACAAAACAGTCGAAAAGAAACGAGGGCCATACGATGCAACAACATAGGCCGTACTGGCATATGAAAGTGCCTCGATACAGTTTTTCAGGGTCAATACCTGCCAAGTTGAGCATAAACTACGTCGCCATAAACAAACATTTGGAAAAATTGCCACCACAGTTCGTGACAGTTGTATTAGATAAAGATGAAAATTGGTCATGATCAGGGTTGCAATGACATCGGAGTTGTCATAGCAACGAAATGACGCCATTAGCTATTATTCTTGCAGCATTATTTCTCACTATGTAATCGTTCTCGGGAGCTTTTTCCTCCAATAGTCGCCTCGATGTTCGTGAAGCTAAAACGGAATCTGTAAGAGCGTTATCGGGATATTTTGGGATAAAGTTTTTATCGTTAGAAATACAGTAAAAAATGGAAAGCTTATCTAATTGCCAAAAACTACAAGAATTTTTCTGTAGCTGTATTAAAACTCAAGTACTGTTGTTGTTCGCAAATTTACTATGACGGTCGCTTCAAGCAAACTGATAAAGGTATTGTGGCATGTATTTTACTTTGGTGCGTATCTCTATACCCAAAGCAAAAAAAGCTTGACTTCCTTGGTGTGATCTTACTAACATTTGTTTCAACTGCGCTTCGATTCTATAACTTACAGACATCACACGACCATCGCATGCACGACATAAGGTTATATGCCTTTATAGGTGATTGTCTGACTGCAAAACGAAACATTCTTGACTTACATACAACTATTGGCTTTTGCTGCGAAACTTTTCACCAGTTCTGGTGTGAAACTTTTACGGTGATTGCCGGGACTGACCACCTACGACTACTGGCTTTTGCTGAGAAACTTTGCACCAGTTCTGGTGTGAAACTTTTACGGTGATTGCCTGACTGACTACCTACGACTACTGGCTTTTGCTGCGAAACCTTGCACCAGTTCTGGTGTGAAACTTTTACGGTGATTACCGGGGGCGCCCAACGGGAAATTTTGAGAAAAAGACCTAAAAACAACAACAAAGCGTGAATAAAGTTTTCTGAGACTATTTTAAGCATTTTGGGAGATTGCTGGAAAAGAATTATCTGTTCCTCACTCCCAGCAAGACTGATGGAAGAGTTCCCAGCCAGCAAACTTACAACCTCCAACCCGACTTACTGGGAAGTTTCATAGGGCACAATTCAGATCTTGAGTGGTAAGTAACCCATACAAGTAACCCGTAGCAGCTATTCTAGACTTCAAATCCCCTCTCACACCCTGAATTATCTTTTTCCCAGCAACACTTTCCTTCCAAGGACTATTATTTCTTCCACATCTCCCAGCCAGCAAAAATGTGCCTGAAGAACAGATATTTTGAGGAACAGATCCATTGCGTGCCCCTGGATTACCCGACTGACTACCCACGACTACTGGCTTTTGCTGCTAAACTTTGCACCAGTTCGAACCAGTTCTGGAGTGAAACTTTTACGGTGATTGCCTGACTGACTACCTACGACTACTGGCTTTTGCTGCGAAACTTTGCACCAGTTCTGGTGTGAAACTTTTACGGTGATTGCCTGACTGACTACCGACGACTAATGGCTTTTGCTTCGAAACTTTGCACCAGTTCTGGTGTGAAACTTTTACGGTGATTGCCTGACTGATTGCCTACGACTACTGGCTTTTGCTGCGAAACTTTGCACCAGTTCTGGTGTGAAACTTTTACGGTGATTGCCTGACTGACTACCTACGACTACTGGCTTTTGCTGCGAAACTTTTGTGGTGATTGTCTGACGACATACCATTATGGCTTTTTGGCTAGAGAAAAAATGAGTGAGTAAGATCAAACTCAGGATGACAAGCTCTTCTAGTACTAGTGCGGAGAAAGTTACCACAAGAACACGTTATCAGTCTGGCTTTAAAAAGTAAACTGTTGCCAGAGCATATTTGAAAACATGGACAGTATTGTTTTTTTCTACCGCAACAGAAAGGTCCTTGTTTGCTGTCAGGCGTTTACGTAAATGAAGAAAGAGGAAACCATCCTCCCCACGTTGAAACTCGAGTTAAAGACCGCAAACGTTACCTTACTTTTTGGGTTCGTGGTTTTCAGCCGTAGCGGTTAGAATTTTCCGACGGAAAGCCTGTTTACTCGAAACTTTCCATCAGTTCTGGTGTAAACTTTTTGCGGAGTAACAGTAGGCACGGCATACAATGCTGGCGATAAGCATGTGTCTACACTGAATTTGGGGTGATTTTACAGAGGAGACCACACGTAGATCGAGCTTACTTGTTGTGTTGTTTATTCTTAAACTTTTTTTCGCCTCAGTCGATTATCGTTGGAAAAAAATACATTGGTCTTAAGGCTTTGCGGTGATCCAGGGTCCGAAATTGCGCCTTCCTGGTCGCCAATGCGACTAAAAATTTAGTCCTGGCGACCAGAACTTCATAGCTGGTCGCCAGCTAGCGACTTGTAAAGCTGGTTGTTATTGCGGACTTTAACGTTCGGAGAAACTGATTAAGAATTGAAACCTCGAAGCTATTTGCCAACAGATGTCTTCCTTTTTGTCCTGCTGATATTTTTTAATTAAAAGTGAAACGAATCTTCTTGTAATAATAGCTCCACAACAGCTACGATCAATACGAGTTGAACGTTTCCAAGCCGCCATGTTGTTTTCAGCTGAAATACGGTAAGTACGTTATGTACTTTGTGGACTGGTACGAGTAATGTGGCACAGTTGTGGCCTGGTACGAGCAACAAGGCGGCTTGACTCAAGCTTGACTCGTGTTTATGTTTCTTGTGTTTCGTGGTAGTTATCGGAAGAAAATAGAGTTTTGATATGATCAGTGCAGTCATGGGCAGACAGCTTTCTGTTCCTATGTTCTAGGTTAGATAGCTTTGTATCTCCAAAAAGTAATTTGTGGAAAAATAAGACTTCACTCGTACACGTACGGTTGCTTTCTGGTATCGAGAGCGAAAGTAGTGCAATTTTTGAGCATAAAAACGCCCATACCATGCATTTTTTATTCGTGTTTAACTTTTATTTGAAAAAAAGGGAGGGGAATTTTTGGCGACCACAATTTGCCCCCACCAAAAATTTATACTTGATCGCCAGTTGGCGCCCCTATTAAAAAGTTAATTTCGGACCCTGTGATCACTTTTTTTACGTTTTATTGTGTTATGGACAAAGTTCGGGATCTTCCTTTTTATCGTTTACCTGGCAAAAACTAAGACTACTCCTCAAGTCCACATTCCAAAACTGTAAGTACCGCTGAATGTCTTTAGTTGTTATGTTATTGTTATGTAATACTTAGGGATAGGGAATAACATATACTAAACAAATACGCTCATCTTTTCCCTATATCTCAAAAAAAAAAACGACAACTAGATAAAAGGGTGAAACAGGTTTCTTTTATATTATGTAAATTTGACGTAAAACAAATCTTGTCTGCTGACTTGCATGTTTTTCTTGGCAATGTGTTAAATGAAACTTTGCTGGCTGGCTCATAACTTACTTCTGCTACCGCTGGCTGGCAAACATCGAATTCCGTTTCACTCTGGCTGGGATTACGTAATTTTTGTTTTTTTAACCTTGCTGACCGGCAAAAAACCGTCAAACATGATTGCTGGCTGGGATTTTTATTTTCTGAAAGTCTTGCTGGCTAGCAGTGTAGAGCGGGTATTTTTTTCCCAGGAAAGTTAAATATTAACATAGTTTGACGTAAAAGCACTTTGCTAGCGTTTACGACATCGTATAATCAATTTTGCGAAAAATGTTCGTTGGGTACTCCTGAATGAAAATGGCATCAAGATCAATAGATCTAATTACCAAAAAAACAAATTGCACGTGCAGACCCTTTTTTTTCTAATTAGCAAAAGAAAAAAACAAATTTGCACGTGCTTCACGCTTTTTGTCTTTCTTTGCCGTTGTTTTGCAGAACTACAACGCTGTTTTGTAGGACTAAAACGTCAAACGTCCCAGTTACACATTATTTTTATGCATAGGCGTACGGGCAATTTTCGGCCAGGGGGGACGGTAAACCATTTGCCCAAATTTTTACAAAACAGTCGAAAAGAAACGAGGGCCATACGATGCAACAACATAGGCCGTACTGGCATATGAAAGTGCCTCGATACAGTTTTTCAGGGTCAATACCTGCCAAGTTGAGCATAAACTACGTCGCCATAAACAAACATTTGGAAAAATTGCCACCACAGTTCGTGACAGTTGTATTAGATAAAGATGAAAATTGGTCATGATCAGGGTTGCAATGACATCGGAGTTGTCATAGCAACGAAATGACGCCATTACCTATTATACTTGCAGCATTATTTCTCACTATGTAATCGTTCTCGGGAGCTTTTTCCTCCAATAGTCGCCTCGATGTTCGTGAAGCTAAAACGGAATCTGTAAGAGCGTTATCGGGATATTTTGGGATAAAGTTTTTATCGTTAGAAATACAGTAAAAAATGGAAAATCTTGATGTTTAGCCGTTCTCTGTAGAAAACGAAGCACTTTTGACATGCAATTTCACCTCAGGCATAGTAGCTTCAATCTTTTTAAAATGTGTGTGAATTATTTTAGCGATAATTCTGGTCAATTGTTACAAAGAAAGATTCAATTAGTATGTATCATGGCCCTCTTGTTAGCGGTTTTGTAAACATTTCGGTCTACTTTAACAAATTAGTGAATAATTTGAACCACTTGAAAGATTTTTTAAAAAAAATTAAGATTCTTCTCGTAATTCAAAGTGAGAAATAGTCAGCCACTTCTTGGCTTTCAGATTAATCGCTGATGCTATGTGCCATACACTGTTCTACGAGCGGAGATGATTCTAGAAAGTTAGGCGGAAGTTTATCATGTTTTATTCTAATCAATTCACGATTGGAAATAGCCCATTGCAGTACAGCGGTCCAACGATAAAAAAAAACTCAGCATATGATACCCTTCCCTTATAAACAGAAACTCATCACCTGCTTGGCAAGTACTGTCTCGTGTGAATGTAACTGGATTATTACGCCGACTTCAGGTTAAAATAGAAAATATTTATCTCTTCAAAATACTAATAAAAAAACGTCTTTAAAAGCTGGCTTTGCCCAAATTTTCTCTTGCTGCCCAAAAAATATGAGTTGCCCAAAATTTGGGGGGACTGCAGCCCCCCTCGGCCCGTAAGCCTATGCTTTTATGGACGAATTGTCGTATGTGCTTACCCAATATTTTGTCTCCTGTGTTCATGTTCGCTTTTATTTTCACTGCCGCTCATTTTTACCTTGCTGGCCGCTAGCATTTCTCATTGTCTCACAGCCGCTTTGAACTTTCATGTTTTTCTTCCAATAAAATTCGTCTCTTTTGTTTTCAATCACTCGCTCTAGCTCTTTCTCTGTTATCCACGTGAGTGTAAACATCAAAAATAACGTCGAAAAAGACACGACTTTGTTGTTGTTTTTGTTTCTAAAAGTCCGAGCGGCCATGCGATTTCTTTCCAAATAAAACCTTGAGTTGCATTTGGGTTGCAATACCTATTGATTAAATTATTTTACATTGGTATGCCTGTGGTGCGGATGGACGGTCGGTCGGGCGGGCGGGCGGGCGGTCGGTGTACGGTCACGTGATTACCAAATTTTCTCGGATGGGTAGTTTACCACATTTTTTTACCCATGGTGCTCCGCTGCGCGCGCTTCGCGCGCGAGAGCTCTGCTAACGTTAAGAAATATTTACTCCTGCAACGTTATTTTACTTTCGATTCTTGCAAAAGTTGCTGCACATAAATTTCTGAGCTGTGGAAAACGCCCTCATTGATTCACTAAAATCTGTTTATTTACTTTCGTTAAAAACTGTGCAGATGAGTTATGCACTTGTCACCGGAAACCCCCACCCCGGGGAGACGTGGGGCATACGTGGGGATTTGTAAGTGCTTAGATGACTTACCAGCCCCCAGGGGGTGGGGGAATGGTTCACTTTAGACAATTTATATTGTAGACGGGGACTGGACTCTAGTCCGAAGCACATGGTCGATTGTTCAAAATGTATATACAGTATAGATCCCATCTACCCTTGGAGGACCTGTTCATACTGCTAAGGGGACTGATGACAATCAGTTGAAAAAAAACCTTGATTTAGCAGCTGATGTGTATATTTCAAGAGTGCAAGGGGCTCCATGTGGGGAAGCGAAAGTACAGTTGTACAAAGGTGCTGATGGTCCTGAAGCCAAGAAACTCTTAAATAGGAGGCAGATGTTGCTGAAATTCTTAAGCGGAAAATCCACTGAAAAAGAAAGTTTGCAGAGAAACCATCCTGGAATGTACAAGTATTTTCAACAAGTTTGGAAAGTGTCTCTCAGTCACAAGTTGCCAAACTTGTCTAACAAGTACTTTTTAGTGCTTGCTTTGTGCTTTCAACCGGGATGCCCACATAGCCTGTGTATGGCTGGGAACAAAGAACAGAGTTGCTGGTATCAAGGTGGACCTCCCCTTACTTATTTCCCACTTCCAGTCCCTGATCCTGCAAAACCATGGGGCGGTGACTGCTTCAGCTGTAAAGGTCAATGTCCCGGTCACTATATGAAGCCACATGAATTGTCACAGTGTTTCCAAGGTATGTCAGAAAAGAAGGACTTTGCATATTTCGCTATTAAATGTTAACCAGTCTTTGAAAAATCCAAACCTTTAGTCGGGGCTTAAACTAAAAATTCTCCCCTTTAAGGTGGGGCTTTTTCTTCCTTTTTTTCGTTCAGCTGTCCAATGCCCTACGTCTCCCCGGGGTGGGGGTTTCCGGTGACAAGTGCATTATCTGATCCTACAGAAATTTCGTGAGGTCTTGAAAAACTGTCGATGGCTCTTTCTATATTGATTTATGTATGATCAAGTTTAGATATTCTCACTAGCTCTCAAAATTTATCAACTACGTGCAACGAGGCTACTGAATCACTGTTTAGATCAATAACATATTTCTTAGTAACCCACATGCGTCCCGGGCCTCTTCAGTGGAAAATTTTAGGCATCTTTATTTCTTGCTAAAAAAAGTCAACATATATAGACAAGTTTCTCCTCTTTACGACACAATGGAATGAAAACGGCAACTGATCTTTAATTCACCTTAGAATTCCTTTCAATTTGTTCAGATGACAAAACATTGAGCGAAACAAACTTAAAGTAATTGCGGAACTTAAGAACGCCGGCAACATCCATTTAAAATTGTATATAAATTTCAGATCGCTCATGTATTTCCGTTGTCCCCTTTTTCGTTCTAACTTTGAAATGTCTGCCCAGATACATGGCTGCATTTAGTAATTCAGTTCTGAGCTAGCGAGACTTGTTATCATTCTAAATCAAAAGTTATTCAAAGTATTTGACTGCATTTTAATTTAGGTTAATATCATATCTGCAAGTTTTGTCTGCTACTGACCATGGTGCAAATAGCTAATCGTGCCGCTCTTGGGCGGAGCAACCAGATTATCAGTTATAAATTTAATAAAGACCCTGAGCTATTTTAGAATAGACAAAATTAACGTGGTATGAAGTGTCTTCAAAGTGACAAACATCAATTTTCTCCTAACAGTATCAATACACAATCAAGAGAAAAGGTTGTTAGAATTAATGAAATAATCACCTAACAGAAAATGCTTTGATCTTCTAACAAATTCTCTTAACGTATTCTTTATGGAAATGTATGGAGGGCAGTTTGGAGAATTTGTATGTGGATATTGGGGCTTAAAGGGTAAAAAAAACTGGAATTTTTTCTTTGGCTGCTTAGCTTTGTAGTCAAAGTTACAAAGAGCGTACATGCTAAGAGGGATTGTTTGAATTTTTTTACATGAAGAAACGGTGTGAAATTTATATTTGGACATGAATTGTTAAAAATTGGTTATATACAAGACGTAAAGTAAGTATTTATAGTGCAGAAAGAGAGAAGTTTCAGATTTAACTGAACTCTAGATGTTAACTACCCTTCTTAGATTTTCAGCCTTGGTTAGAAGACAAGATAATGGCGACCGGAGGTTGGGTGGCAGATCTTGACAAGAAAGAACACAAAAACTGGGTTTTGGTTGCATGCGCTCTGAACATTACCAAAAATGGAATTTCACCCAAAATCCAAAAAGAAATGGAAGCCTGGTACCGAAATCAACATCAATTTTCTCACAACAATATCCATACCTTGTCAAGAGATAAGGTTATGAAAATTACTGAAATGATCACTTAAGAGAAAATGCTTTGATCTTTTATCAAATTCTCTCAACTACCTCTTTAAAGAAATGTATAGAGATCAGTTTGGAGAATTAGAATGTGGATATTGGGGCTTAAAGAGTTAAAAAAGGCCAACCTCTCAGCCTCTTTCTCCAGAATCTTTCCTTCCCACCTTAGAGGGGAAGATTAGAGAGGACCAGGACTCTCTATCCTCCTAAATGCAGCCTGATTGTAAGGCTTCTTCATTACCCCACCCCAGAAGGGAAGAAGAGAGACCCTGGATACTTCCTATCCTAAATCCAGCTTTTTTCGGAGAGTCTATCATTATCCCACCCCATAAGGGAAGAAGGCAGACTCAGGAATCCTTATCCTAAATGCAGCATCACTCTCATGGTGTGATACTACCCCATCCCAGAGTTGAAGAAGAGAGATCACTTAATCCCTTTCCTAAATCATCATTCTCAGGGTCTTTCGTTAACCCACCCCAGAGGGGAAATGGAGAGACCTCAGACTCCCTATCCTTCATCAAGCCTCATTATTAGGATCTTTTATTACCAGGGACCAGGACTCCCTCTCCTAAATGCAGCCTGATTATCTAGGTCTTTCATTACCCCACCCCAGAGGTGAAAAAAAAATCTGGACACCCCCTATCCTAAATCCAGCCCCGTTCTTAGAGTCAGTTAGTACCCTTCTGCTACAGGCCTTTTCTCTTAGATTCGCCGAGTTCTCAGATAGAGTGAGCGCGTAGACGCTAAAAACACCTCGTTTCTTGCAGTTCGCATGTCTTACTCTAGTGACTTTGAAGAAAATAAGAGACTGCTCACAGTCTACTACCCTAGAGGATAAAAGTAGAGACCAGTCTGCCTATCCTAAATACAGCCTCATACTAATGGACAATCATTACCATACCCAGAAACGAACGAAGACAGACCCAGGATTCCCCATCCTGAAAACAGCCTCTTTTTCATTACCTTACTCCTGAGGGGAAGAAGAGAAACCTACGAATCTCTATCCTACATGCAACCTTATTCTCAGGGTCTTTCATTACCCCATTTCATACGGGGAAAAGAGAGACGTAGGACCCTCCATCCTAAAGGCAGCCAAATTCTCAGGATATTTCATCAGCTCACCCCAAAGGCAAAGTGGAGAGGCCCTACAGAGGAGTTTGTGATAACTGCCATTAAGGGTGTATTTTGCCAGTGTCAAAAATTGTCAACCTAAGTAACAAATAATTGTCAATGTCATAATAATTGAGCTATAGCAGAAGCTCTCAAGAACATCAAGCCTTACAAGTTGAAAGAACTAGCCAAACAATGCATGTCAACCAACATTGGTTAACTCATAACCCTTTTAATCCCTGTGAATGATCAGCATTTGTTTTCTCTTTGTAATATTTATGCTGTATAAAACAGCGTGGTTATGCGAATTAAGGACATGATTACATAAGATGAATTTAACTGATACTTTAACAGCTTCTCTCCACTACTGCTATAGGAAACATATAGAGACAGAAAGTGAGAATTTAACTTTCGATTTTAGGGTCTAAAGGTTTAAATACCTTAATCAAACAGTGCATGAGTAGTAAAATTGTAGGGAGTGACAGTTTTATTCCATAAACTCACTTTTAACACGGACCAAGGGAACTACCTTTTCAGTAATTTGTATCACCTTTTCTGGTTACTAACAGATTCCAAATAAGGACGTGACTCCTTGCGCGAGCCATCGTGTGTATGAAAGCTGTGGGAAGCTGCTATCAGTGCTGGGTAATAAGCAGCCATAGAATGGCAGTTATTTTCCCTATCCAGTGCTTGTTTGCATTTGACATGGAAAGATAACAGCACTTGTATTCATGTGTTGACCTCGCATAAATCAGCTCCCTTCTCCCACTTATAATGAAAAGATCCATAAAATGCCCTTTTCATCTTTATCCTTTTAACTCGCTGTAAGGTGTGCCTAATTTTAATTTTTGTTGTTATTTGCTATATCTTACTGACATGATTACTAAGGCATATTGCTTATCAATTTTAATTTATATTTTACCCCTACTTTTGAAGTCTTATATTCGTAAAATTTTTACCTAATTTCAATGTCACTAGAATTGACATCTGGAAACCTGTCGGCCCCACCTCCCGTAAATCAGTAACTGTGAGTTCTTGTAACAATGTCTTCTTTATCATCTGATCGGGCTTTTCTCCCCCTCCCCTTCTCTCTTTTGCCCCTACCACGCAGGCCATCTTGTTATTATGTTTTTGTCTTTTTGGGGGCCAACCTCGTTGGTATCTCATGTCTGTTCGTTTGCCCCTAGATAAGCCTGTTGCAAATATTTATTTTCAAGTTTCTAATAAAATCCCCGTTGCTGCTATTTTAGGGAACCTTAGGGCATTTAAGGTAACTGAGATTTTTGGTCTTTCCCTTGCAGATCCTCGGTTAAGAAATGCCACATAGGGCCTAAAAAAGGACATATCTCTAATTACCAAGGTAACGAGAGATAGGCATATAGCCTGAAGCGTTGTCCCGGCCTTTTGATTTAGGTCTAAGACGTTTCTCAGTTTGTCTCGAAATCAATATCATAATGGCATCTGGCGGTTGGGTGGCAGAACTTGATAAGAAAGAACACAAAAACTGGGTGATGGTTGGTTGTGCCCTGAATATTGCCAAAAAAGGAATAGCACCAAAAATTCAAAACAAAATGGAAGCTTGGTACCAGTCTCTTATTTCCAGTCCTCCGCTTCGGTCACTTCCATCTTGCGCTTGCGCACCTTTGGCACCAAAGTGCGCCACTTGCGTCACCTGGGAAATGGAACTGAAACGTCACCACAAGTCTGGGCGACCAAAGATTTGCTGGGACAACAGTGACCGAACACAGTGGGGATCTCCGACTGGGGCATGGCCGGATAGCTAAAGTCTATATGCCAACTCTAGGCAGTCGTAAAAAGGACGTGGTCGACGCGGAGAGTACAGACTTAAGTGGCCTTTTAAACTTGCTGGAATGGTGTTCTTCTTTCATCACTCCATCTGTGAGTCAAAAAGTGTTGACTTCGACGCGAGATGAGTGCAGGAATCACTGGGCACACGCCCCAAAGCAGCAACTGGAAGATTGCGATGTTCCGACCATATTTGATCATCTAAAAAGTCTGCTGAATGAGCCAGTGTTTATCACTGACAAAGCTGCCCAAAACGCATTAAGAGACCTACAAGACTTGCAAAAACATGGTTTAGTAAACGTCAGAGAATCGAAGATCGAGGTTCTTTTTTTGCTGCCCCGAACGCTTCAAGAAGATTTGGTAAAATGCCAAGCTGAATTATCCACTCTTGAGGAGGAAGTTGCACTAGTTAAAAAGCAAGGGGTCCAGAACACAGCGAACATAGACAAGTTGTTCCAGGAAGTACATGGCTTAGTGCATGCAGTGGATTATTTTAACACACTTAGAAATGAGAGAGAGGATATTAGGGAAGAATTTGAGGCTATCCATGACCAAGATGTAAAACCTAGATTCCGTGTAATTGAGTCGGAATTGGCAAACATAAGAGCCGAATTACAGGAAGTGAAGAAAGAAGTACAGGAAACAAAGAACAAAGTTGGTATTTTGGAAGAAAAATTTGAAAAGGGGTGCTCCTCAGACAAAGAGAATGACTATCAGAAAAAACATTTGTGCACTGCTCCACGTCGGTTAAAGCGATTCATTAGTCGAGAATCAGCTCTAGAATGGTTAGAGAAGAATCTTGTGGAAGAGAGAGTTAAATACAGTCGCGGGACTCCCTGTTGCACTAAAGCAATATGCGGCCTTGGAGGCTGCGGCAAGACTTCTGTGGCTATAGAATTTCCTTGGAAATACTTGGATTGCTTCCCAGGTGGGGTGTTTTGGATCAATGGGGAACGTGACGAAACTATTAAGACAACGGTGGCAGAGATACTAGCTTATGCGAACGATCTTTCCTCGAGAAACGAGGACTTTGATTACTATTTGAACAAATTCCTACCAAGCCTTTCAGAGATAGAACTTTCATGGCTTCTCATAGTGGACAATGCAGATGAATTGCAGGATTCAAGTTGCCCCTCAGGAATCAAGAAAATTTTTAAAGGAAGTTGGCAAACAGCTGCCCCTGGTGCATCAAAGTATGGCCACATACTTCTAACAACAAGGGAAAATGCAAACGACACAAGAACGTTCTTAAAGCTCTCAAGAGATGATTGTTTTGAGTTGCCTTGTTTCAGTGAAGAAGAGGGGGCAGATTTTCTCATGAAAAGAACAGGTCTTCAAGGAGGAACCAATCGTAGAGAAGCCATTTCCTTAGCAAAGAAATTGGGAGCGCTACCACTAGCCCTCGAGCAAGCAGCAGCCTACATATGTGCCAGCCCTATGGGAATGAGCTTTAAAGATTACCTAGATTATTACCAAGAAGTAAAGATGGATTTCCTGAAGAAGAATCCTGTTACATCGCCAGGTACTGTGGAGGGGGAGCATCGGTTGTCGGTTCACTCAACTTGGAATATAAACTTTAAGTGTCTAAAAGAAAAATCAGCTGCCGCTACCCTTTTGATGCAAATTGTTTCCGTTGTCGATCAAACGAAAATACCTTTCTGTTTTATAAACCCTGGTTCGCCTAAAATAGCTCAAGCGGGGTTAGGACAATGTGCCAGTTCTAAGGCGGGTGTTAATAGCCTTTTGAAAGATCTGTCAAGTTATTCCCTTGTGTCAGTTGATGATAAGGGGAAACACTTCAGTGTCCATCCGCTTGTAAAGGAAGTCATCCAGGACAGTCTTACTACATCGGAGCATTCTGTGGCGCTGAATCTGGCTTATCGGCTTTGTCGTTTTGCATTCTCAAACCTTGAGGTAACTATGGGTATTATGTTACTTTAGTCCATTATATATTGGCCCGTCTTATTTAAGAATATGAACTAACGGCAATACAAAACCCTCGAAGAGAAACATGACTGCAGTATTTCAAATTTGTCGCTTTGCAGTGGTGAAAAATGTTGGAGCGGCAAAAAATGATTGGCTAAAAAAATTAAGTGTTTTTGTCAATTTTTTTCTGGAATGTGACACATTGAGTGTCCCCGTCGAACATAACCTCTGATGGACCATAGACATGAGAAGTTATTGAATAGTGTACTAATTTCTGTTAATGCTGCTTTTGAGATTACTGCTTTTGGCTGTTATAAAACTGGATGTGATCCTCATTTATGTGATGAACTGCGGATTAAGATATAGATGTCGTAACAATCCAAATGGAGAACGTGGCCAACACTCTATCCAATCGACAGTTTCCGTCACCACAACATTTAGGGTTTGATTCCCGGTCAAATCTTTTTTTTTTTCAGATTCTTTTTCAACCGCTTATTGAGATAATTGTTCATTTAACTGCAAGGATATTCACATAACTCAGCTGTTCATATCACCATCCACAATCAGGCACATGATTTACTTCATACACTCTAAGTCCTTGTTTTTCCTCTTGGTGTTTGCAACCAATTAATGAGTGTTACTTACATCGTGTTAAATCTTTTATTGCAGAATGAACCGCTGGAAGCCAAAAAAATGGAAAGTGATAGCAATGATAAAGGAAGCAATTTTAAACTAAATATACCGCAGATGCTATTAAGTTTGTACGTACAAAACCTGTGAAAATGCTGTGCAAAATATGTGAAATACCCTGTGACAAGAAAACACCCAGTGAAAAACCCTGTGAATTTTGCACAGCCTAAATTTTGAGAAAATTTCAAAATTTAGGACCCTGTGAAAAAACCTGTGACTAAAATAAGCCTGTGAAAAACCATGTGAAAAAACCTGTGATCAAAGTTTAAGAAAATTGCCTACAAAACACCTCTGAAAAATCCTGTGAAAAAACCTATGAGAAAATTTAGAGAAAATTGCCTAAGAAACACCTCTGAAAAACCATATGAAAATACCTGTGAACAAAAAATGGTTGAAATCGATAACAGCAATTTGCAAAGATGCACTGAAAAAACCTGTGAATAATGAAGGAATGAACCATATGTGTGCTTTTATAAATTATTTTACACATATGTATGTAAAAAAATAAAACACATGCATAATTAAGTAAAATAAAAAGCTGGATGATTTGATGCAAGACATTTGTTTTGCTACTTAGAGTTTCATGCTTGCTAAAAGTAATGGTTACAACCAGAGATCGATATAGAAAATAAAGAACAATGGCATTAGGGTTTACATTGAATGTGGTTTTGCGGAAATTTTTAATTTACGTTGTTATATTACAGTTTTACAAAACCAAGCAGTTTGTGGTATTTAGGAATTTTCGGGTAA